>NW_004443648.1:1089508-1097777 GCF_000330505.1 Entamoeba invadens IP1 | reverse complement strand
AAATAATAAAAATGGTAATATCTAATATTTTTATTTTTTATTCAAAAAAATAATCAAATTTCAAAAAAAATAAAATAGTAAAAATTGTCCATACAATAACACTTATTATACTAATTTAATAAAAACCCAATAGTAATATTCTAGTAAACAATACTAATTTTGTAGTTTTTTTTCAAAAAGAGTTTGAAAAAAACTGTAAAATTTGATGGCGACAAGCACCAAACCCAAAATCAATCTAATAAAACGCAAGATTGTCAACTATACATTTTCGCTTTCGTTTTGTTTGTTTTGTCGTACGAATATGTTACAATGTCTTTTTGTTGACAATGATGACTTTCAATTATATACAACTCTTCAACATTCCCCTTATCTTGAAAAAACTCGTTTTGTTCTTCCCGAGCCGATCCAGACGTGTAGTTATGATCACACTTATTTTTGTTATTCTCCACTTGATATTCCCACCAAAGTTTTTGTTTTTTCTGAAAAAACGAATTTTTCGGTTGATTGTAGTGACGTAGTGATTTCTATAAACATTTATAAAGGGAATCTAGTCGTCATCACCTCAACACAATTCATTATAATCACATTAGAAAATCAAAAGAGAAAAACACAGAAACATTCGAAGATATTTGATTATCGACTTCTGAACTCATTTATTGTTATTTTATCTGAAAAAGAGGACAATTGGATCTTGGAAGTTTTTGAAGTCGTAAATGGTATACACTATCTCCAGACATATTCATCACCTGTTACAAGTTCTACAAAACCATCTTTTGAGTTGGTTTCGATATCTCAAAGGGACTGGATATTTTTATACCAGTCCAGTGCAAGAATCGCCAATTTAATTCCATTCAATTCACATATTCCTTCTCTCCCAAAAAATATTCTGCTTTTCCAAATCCCAATATGTTCCGATGCGTACGTCGCGGTAAGTGGCGATTTATTATTTGTAATGACGTCTTCGGGGACTTCTGCTATTTTCGATGTTCTTGTGAATTCCGTCACTCCTCTCAAATTATTCGACTTTGATTATTTACGTTTGTCTTCTTTTAATTTATTTTTAATAAAAATTATTTTATATTTATTCTATATTTATTCTATAGCAGTCAAATGTATTCGAGTCAACCAAAACCAATTTGTCGATCTTCACAAGAATGAGTTAACTATTTTAACGCCGGACTTTGTATCTCTCTCGGAATTATTACAATACAAAGATCGATATTACTTTCTTCAAAAACACCACGTATCTCCTTCTGTGTTAAATGAAACTTTAACAAAGATCTTTAAAGACTATGAGAAAGGAATAGTTTCATTTCAAGAGTTCAGTCAAATCATTGGAGTCGTTGACCCCTCTGTGATCGAGCCTATATTGATTCAATGGAATCCAAAACCATCTATTTATATATATGTAATGTATGAATATATCAATGTACATGTCAAAAACGTGAAGCCATCGTTGTATTGTAAATTAATAGATGTGTTACTTCAGGACTACAAAGGAATGCAACTCCTCGACTTGTTACAATGTAACATATTCCCTGACGACGAACTGATCGCTACTTTCTTACTTACCAAAAAGTCACAGTGCCACTTCTTCGCTCAATTTGCAATTGACATGTTAAGGCGCCTCAAAGTCAACAACGACAATCTCTTTAAGATCATTTGGATGGAAGAGGGCGTCACTGAAGCTCTCAACTTCGCTATCGAAAACAACGTAGATCTTTCTAAAAAGGAAAATTCAGTTATAGTTCAAGACTATGGCGATGAAAATTTATGTTATCAGCTTAATCAATATCTTTCAGAGTGTAATTTTAATTAAGTGTTGTATATTCATATCTATTTAATAATATATACTATTGTTATATTACTATTGTTATATTACTATTATATTACTATTATATTACTATTATATTTTATTATTTATAATAATATATATTTAGTTATTCAAACTAATAATTAACAAACTATACAAATAACGATTTAAAAAGGAGAATATTGTGCAGGTATTTGTGATTGTCTATATGACCCAAGAACTATAACACCAACACTCACTATAACAAGAGAGACAATTAAAGATATGACAACTTTAAACCATCCCCCCATTCGTTCAATTCCTTCGGAAAATTTGTTATTTGAAAATTGAGAGCGGGGTGATTGTTTGTTGGTTTGAACAATCTCAAGATTGTTCGAATCATGAATCCTCTCATTTTTGATTTGACTACTTGCAATGATATTCCCATTCTTGAGTTTCTCTTTGTTTCCTTTAGTGATAGGCAACGTGTAAATCGTTGTTCGGATTTTTGCTTTCTCATTCGTTTGGTGTGATGCAGCGGTTGAGACTTTCACAGACAACAAAAGACTCTTATCTGTATTCGGCAAAAACTCAACTATATTCCCAATCCACCGCCTGCAATCTCTTTTAATCACTTTGAGGCATTCCTTATTTAGCGTCACTGAAATCACAGTTTGAACCGTTGTGTCGGAGTTACACGTGGATACACGTAACATTCGTTTTGGGGGAAGTCTGATTTTGAATTCAGTTTCCACCATGTTTGTGTGTTTGTCACAATGCTCGGTTCGGTTGTGAAAATTTCCGACACTAAGTACCGGGGAAAAATAAGGAAAATCTGATATCACAGGGATTTTGAGATGAGTTGGTGATGGAACGAGTGAGGTGTTGTTGGCAACTTTTGGTTTTGTTAAAGTTAATTTTATAGTGTTTGAATTTTTAGTTTTGAGTGGACCACGTTTTGGGATGTTTAAATTGATTGGTCGGGGAATCTCATCTTTTTTCGCTTGCTTCGGCATGTATTTTTGAGATGCTTTTTGCGTTTTAAGAATTGAATTTGTTGCTTGTTCCAAAAACTTGTCAGTAGAAGATATGAGAAAGTCGGAACGAGCCAGTACTTCTCGAAGGTCTTTTCGTTGTTCTGACAAAACTAATCCGAAAATGAAAAAAAATAAAATCCACACCATTTAAATATAATTATGAGATCGTATTTTTTTGATTTAAAATATCATTTTTATTTTGTCATTTTTTGTTACATCTCAAAGGTTTCATTTTTGAGATTGTGGTAGAACGACGGGATATTTGGGGGAAGAAAATGTAGCAAAAAATGGGAAAACACCGAATAAAATCAGAAACTCCAATAACAAAACCCATGCAATCTGAAGCGTTGTTTGCCCTGACGATTGTGGATGTGCTTTTGTGTTGGGTAGCTTACTTCAGAAAGTTGCGCTTGCTGAGAATGATAACAAAGCCGTTATTTTGCTTAATATTATTGGTGTTTTTGTTGTCGGCTGTGAAAATAGAGTATCACATCAAATTATTTGGGGTTGGACTCTTTTTTTCATTTCTTGGTGATTTGTTGTTGCTCAAGGAAGGGCTCAATTGGTTTGCGTGTGGACTTGTATCATTTTTGATAAGCCATATTTTTAACATTGTGTCGTATTTTTCCACACTCCATTTAGGAGTTACGATACCAAGCCTTGTTGTTCTTTTCATAGGTGTTGTGTCGTCTGTCCCACTTATGCAGGGGGCCAAATCAAAAACGCAAATGCTATTTACTTTACCAGTCCATATATATTCATGTGGGCTTGTTGGTGGAGCTTTTTGTGTCTTTCAAACACTTGGAAGAGAAACGGGGAGTGAATGGAGTGAGAAGGCTGCCATTTTTAACGTAATTGGGTATTTGTCTTTTGTAGCAAGTGATGCAGTGTTGGCGTACCATACATTCGTAAAGAAGTCGTTTTTGTGTTCGATATTGATCATTACAACTTATCATGTTGCTCAGTTGATGCTTGTCTTTGGTCTTATTTTTAAATCGTACGATTAAGTGGTTTCCTCAACCCTGTCGTAATTATTTTTTATTATTTTTTTGTTAATCACACCATTGAGTGGTGGTTGTTGAGTCCGATTTCGACTCTCTGTATTTGTTTATCTAAATTGTTAATTTCCAAACAACAACAAGTTTTGTTGTTGTTTGTTTTTAGACTATTATTTGATTTGTTTTGCTTCTTTTACTTGGTATTGACAAAATGACTAATAATGACCATAACGAAGATGAAACAACAATTGTTATTCTCCTTAAAACAGCACTTGTACATTAATAAACGTTTTCAATATCAAATTTGGATTATTTTGTTTTACAGTCATGGTTCCATAACATTTTCGAGATGAAACGTCAAACTTTGAGGACAGTTTATTCCTCAAACCAAAATGATCTTGAAAACATCAAATAACAGTTCGTATTAAAACATTAAATCATTCAATTCGAAAATCTTCTTTGAATTTTTGGCTATTATTATATCTTAGTCATTTTTTTTAAACAGGTATTAAAAAATCAATTTTATGTAAGATATTTATTTTAGGAAAAAAAAAGTGTTTTGATTTCATTTTCGTTTTTTTGATTTTTTTGGAACAATTGGAATAAAACAGAAGATTTTTTGCAAAAACAAAAATGCATTTTTTTCACTTTTTTTTTAACAATTAAAATACATTAATATTTATAATTTGATAAACAATACCAAATAATAAAAATGAAATAATTATAAGGGAATTAAAAAACAACAGTTTTAAGAAATTTACCATTTATAAAAAAATAGTTTTGGTTTCTTTTCAAGAAAAGTGCTTTGTAAGTTTTGCATAACACAAATAGCAATTAGAAGTAAAGAACGGTATTTTTTGGTGAATTTCCCTTTATTTTCCACCATAATATCGGTACCCCATTCACCATATTCCAAAGATCTTTAGCCAAACGAAACGAGTAGATTATTCAAATCAGTTATTTGATTAAAAAGGTAACGAAAAAACCCGGTACAACAGAGTTATAAGCTACCACAAAAACGAAGAATTTTAAATTGTGTTTTGTAAAATTCAAAAGACAACATTTCAACAGAAGTATTTCGAATGGGACAACAAAAAGGAAAAAACAATATGTTAAGAACAGGTGGTTAGGCAAAGACGACGGGATATAAACAGTCTTTGTCTTCATTAATAAATTTCTGAATGACCGGATCGTTTTGATTCAACACAACGTCTTTATTTTGTTTAACAAGTGAAAAGAGATAGTCATTGAGTGCTTCTCCACATGCGACGATGTCTTCAGCTCCGAGTAGCAACACGTTGTTATAGAAGACCTCATGGATTCTTTCAATTTGCAAGCACTTCGACGACTTTTTCGATAGGACACTGTTAAAGAAGAATCCCAACGAGAATGCGATGTCATACATGAAGTTAATAGTGAACGTCGATCTGTTCTTTGCAAATCGTCTCATTCGAGTCTTATCTGTTATAGTGTTCACCTCTGTGATTTGTGCATATTTCTTGCACTGCGTCTCAGCAATCTTTTTGACTGCTATTTCTTCGTTATTCAGTACTATTGTGACAACTTCCGGTTTACTCGTGATTGACACAGACTGCTTGAATGGCTTCTGTAACTTAATCGAACAAAATTGATTCAATAAAGCTATTAATATAGCTTGCTCATAACATTCAAAATTCTTCATTTTCTTTTCATTTAGTGAGTACCTTGCAACGTCCTCACGGCAACGCCTGACGGGTGTCCCCGCTATCCTTTCCATAAGCTTTCTCAGTTTCTCAAAGTTCTCGTTTCTTTTCCTATCTCGGTCTCAGTCACAATCTCACCCATCATTTTAGTTATTCATATCTTCCGTGCATTCAGACCAATTTACCATTCCTTATTAATTATTTTACCATCTATCTATGAAAATATCAAAATGTTTTGGTTATTTTGGTAAAAAAATATACCTAAATTTTAACAAATGGTTCGTCCTTTTTAAACTGATGTCGTGGTGATTAAATAACTGT
Source organism: Entamoeba invadens IP1 (assembly GCF_000330505.1). NCBI lineage: Eukaryota > Evosea > Mastigamoebida > Endamoebidae > Entamoeba > Entamoeba invadens. Next base: position 1,091,947 of record NW_004443648.1, on the reverse strand, counting down.
TTAGTTTCTAATAATACCAAAGTCACCTGTTATCTTTTTTATAGACCTTCGAGATAAGTCATATCTATTTTTGATCAGATGTCCCATCTCATTGGTTAGAACAAAACTATACCAAAGAACTCTTTTTGCCATAAACTACTTGATCATTTGTCTGTTTGACGCAATCTTTCGGGACGATTCCCTCAAAACTCTCAATAAACAAATACTAAACCCTTTTTTAGCTTTGAAGTTTTGTTGAATGTAATTCAGGGTTTCCCATTTCCGTAGACTGGTTAAATGAATGTAGTATATTATATAATAAAAGAAACTATAACAAATAGTACATCAATTCAATTTTCACCCCTCAACATCGTTAAAAACAGGCCATCTGTTGAAGCTCATCGATCGACGGACGTTTGGATGGGTCGAAGGCAAGACAATTCGTCAGTATAGCAAAGGTCTTCTCTGTTATGATATCTATTTTTTCGAATTTACTCTTGTCGATATGAGCGTCACGTATTTTGTCGTCATTAATAGCGTCCTGCATCTCCAAGTCGAACATCTCCCCGATCTTTGCACAAACCTCAAACTCCGAATTTGCTTCGAAAAGTATCACACCAGTTAATAGGGTGTAAAAGACACATCCAATCGACCAGATGTCTATTGCAAAAGGGAATTCCGTTGTACATATAAAACTTTCTGGCGGTCTATAGAAAATAGAGACCATATTCGACTTGATATGGACGTTTGGATGCACCGTTTTGGCGTTTCCAAAGTCAGTCAAATAGAGTTTGTTGTCTTTGATGAGGAAGTTTGAAGGCTTTATATCGCGATGAACTATACAATTTGAATGAAGGTATTGCACGGCTTGAAGGATTTGAGCAAATCTGTTTTGAACATACAAATACTTCTCTTCTAATGACCGTGGGACCGTAAGTTCCATATCGAGAGAACAGTCGCAAAGGGGAAGAATAATAGAGACGAGGTTTTGGTCGACAAACACGTGGAGGAGAGAAATGATGTTTTCATGTTTCAACGAGGACAGGTATTTGATTTCGCGATAAAACTGGAGTTTGATTTCCGATTGCGTGGAGTGCGTTTTGTATGATTTCATTGCATATTTCTCACCCGTTTCCTTTTCAACTAAATAGATATGAGAGAACCCACCTTCCCCAATCTGCTTGAGCTTTTTGTAGCTTGCAGAGTCACTCATTCTTTTCAAGTTTTCTAGTATTTTTCTATCAACAATAGTATCTTTTCTTTAGTTACTTTTTTCTAATAAAATCTCCTGAAAAGTTAATTCTAAACTCTTTTTGAATATAGTTTGTATATAGTAAATTCAATACTTAAAAATAACAAATACACTTCTAATCAATAAATAAGTAATGGATAATACTTTTACTATAATGAAACAAGTTCTAAAGAAACAGAAAAAGTTATTAACTCGAAAACGTATCTACATGTCACAGGGTACAAATATCGAGCCATTAGTCGACGCTGCGCAAATAACACTACCTTCACAAGATAAAGAGATTGAAATGCAAACGATTGGAAATCCCGAGAACATTTCAAGTAAAGAGAACGTCATAGATTTCGATGAAAACGAAGAGGAACCCAAAATAGATTCTATTGAATGGGTTCTCTTTGCTATTCGCGAACAAGTTCAAAAAGCCAAAGTAGTTTTTTCGTATTCACTGAACACTGAAAAGTTCAGCAGAGTCTCTTTGGTAGTCATTTCGGTGTTATTTATTGTGTTTGCTATTACATACTCATCAACATCGACTTCAATAGGGATATTGGATTGTCCACATATCTTCCAACACATCTTTTTCTTAAAACTGACACATGTCATCATAGCTGCGCCTAACATCCGTTCTGCGCCAACGATGAATTCGATGAAATTGTATGTGATGATGGGAGTGTTTACTGTTGTGAGTTTAATAGCGTTTTACTTGTACCAAGGTCTTCTTTCATTTCCAATGCAGAACTTGGGCCAGTCGATGAAGTTTATTCCAATCATTTTGCTTCGCCCATTCTTCAAAATTCCACTCAAACAAGAAGACTTGGTCATGGGGACCATCACCTTATCTTCAATTTTTGTGTATGTCATCGTCAGTAACTCGACACTGACGGGATTCTTTCTTTTAATGACGTATATCATCTTCGACGCACTTGTTATGGTCTTCCAGTCGAAAAACTTCACAACAGGAGGGTATTGGGAAAAGACCTTCTACCCATCTCTTGTCGCTGTTCTCATCATTACACCACTTGTTCTCTTCTTACAAGAGGATTTCAAAATGGAAAGCTATGTCTTGTGCCTCATCAATTGTTTATCGTCGGCAGCTACTCTCATCACTCACAAAACACTCGCAGTGAACACGCGTGGAAAGGTGTGGATGAACGCTTTGCACGTCGTTCGGCAATTCGGAAAACTCTGTTTTGTCGCTGCAGTCTTCCAGA
>NW_004443648.1:1083860-1089408 GCF_000330505.1 Entamoeba invadens IP1 | reverse complement strand
GTAAACTGAAATTATAACAAAAAAAGATTGAACTGAGGATAATACTTAATGTCTGTGCCTCGTGTCTTACAATGTGTCTGTGGCAACATAAAAGTATCTCTCGAGACTTCATGTGAGTATTCTGAAGTACCACTTGACCTCAAAAAGTCCATACCAACGACTTGGGTATCTCCTCTATGTGGGAGTTTGTCGCAGATCTATGTTGAGTACGAAGACATGAAAAAGTCAACGAAGCAGGCCGACACACTTTGTCTTTCAGTACGCTGTTTGCTATGTGAGACCAATGTCTGTGTGACTCTTTACACTTCAAACTTGAATTGTGTTGTTATCAATCCGGACTTAATTAGTGTCGACAATTTAAGACAGAATTTGACGTATTCAAAAACGTTTGGGCTTTGGATTAAGAACATTCAAGTCGATCAAAACACAACGTCGTTTGTGACGAACACCCCATTGGAACGATTACTTGCACTGAGAAAGCAAAGTGTTATCGACTATTTATTCGAGGAGAAAGAACGCGTCGTCAGGGAGTTTGTCCAGAAGCAAGAGGAGCTTTTCGAGGAGAAGCGGCGGGAGGTCAAGTCGGAGTTTTTAATGTTAAAGACACAGTGCTTTAAACAGAAAATCGAGGGCAACGAGGACAGTTTGAACGTCGGAAATAATTTAAATAAGTATGACGAAGTCATGCGTATCAGTGACGAGTGGAAGCGCAATGGTGGGGTGTTTAGGTTCGAAGAAGATGAGGGGCGACTCTTTGAAAATTGTTCTGCAAAATACAAGAAATTTGCAGAAAAAAAGAAAGAGGAAGGCGAAGAAAAAACATTCCCGTCCACTTTTAAAGAGTATGTCCTTGAAAAGCTTGTTGATGATAATAAGAAGTCGGGAGTGTCACCAGAATCTGGGCCAAAATAACTTATATGTTTCTTAATTAATATATAATATTAATATTTGTTTTATTGATTATATATTAAATATTTAATATATGTTATAATATTGTAATTAAATAAATTGAAGATAAATTTATTATATATCCAATTCAAATTATAATGTAATGTAATATTATTTAATATGATATATTATATGATACTTTAATTTAATCAATATTACAGTTGACCAAATAATTGTAAGAAGTAAAATAAATAGTTTTAAAACCTTAATCAAGAACTATTTTTGAAAATAGAAATGGGTTTCTTAGCATTATTTGATGTACTTTTTTTTCACTTTTTTTCAATAGTCATTTCCAAGGTAATTAACGGGAAATACATCCTTCTTACAATTATTTGGTCTCTGATAATTATTTGGCCAACTGTAATTATAATTTGAAAAACATGAATTTTTCATGTTTTTCAAAATGAAAAACTTTTAATTGTTATATTTATTTTTAGTACTAATTACTTATATTAATAATCAACTAGAATGATTAAAAAGAAAAATATTTTTGATTTGGAAAATGAAAAAATTCGATAAAAGTTGTTTTTTTCGTTCATTTTTTTCGAACAATAATTAAAAATACATAAAGTCCGTTATATACGCTTTTCTTGATAAAAAATGAGGAAATAGATTTTATTTCACAATAAAATAACTGAAAAGATGATAAGTGTATAAATTTTAAATGAAAACATAATTCATAGAATTGAAGTTGTGCTGCTATAAATATGAGAGCTTATAATTCCTTTTCAATTCACATGGACGAGCCACTCACTGGAGCAAAGAAGCAGTCGAACAAATCAACGAAAATTATGTTGGTTGTGTTTATTGTTTTAACAATCATATTTGGTCTTTCTACACTTGGCCTTGCAATATATGTTATTGTTGATACTGTTAATAGAGAAGATGTATGTGCTGACCCGGTTCTTCCCGAAGGTGCAATGACTCCCATTTCAGTTGACATTGCGATTGATGGTGTACTGGGTGGTGCTGCTGTCTACAACCACAAATTTGATATGTCGCCATCGCCATATTATAAACACATCAATGTTTATGACCAAAAGCCCACAGACACTTTGGTTGTCTTGGATAAATTTGAAACATACCAACAAACAAACGGATGGAGTTGTGGTCCGTCATCCTCATATATGGCACTTAGATATATGGGCGAGACAAATGTGTCTGAGGCAATTATTGCGGCAGAGACGGGTCATGTGTCTCCCGGACAAACACCAGAACAATTGGTCGAAGTTTTCGAGAGTCGTGGGTATAAAACAATCTCATCACCAAACAATGGGGAAAGATATTTTGGAACAGATTCACCAAAGAAGTTTGTTGATACTCTTCTTGACTATTTGAAAAGAAAGATTCCATTTTTAGTCAAACTTGGAGGACATTGGAGTGTTGTTATTGGGTATGATGATGTTGGAAAGCCAGAGGAGTATCAAACTCATGTCATGATACTTGCAGACAGTTGGGACACTCATGATGGACTTCAAGAGGGAATTATTGTCTATGAAGCAGATTATTTCTGGAATTTGTGGACGAACGGAAAAGTTGATATCGATGGGCGTTACCAACAATTCGTAGTTGGTTATAAGGATTAATCAAGTCTAACAGTACAATTATTTTATTTTTTATTATTAGTATGTCTTAATAAATAGAATAATATAAATATAATTATTATTTATAATTATTATTTGTCTTTATAAATAACTAGTTTTATATTAATTTAAATATATTATCATTTAAACTATTTTTTAATAATAATATATCATTTATTGTTTTAATTATGTTATATAACTTTTCAATGAAATATATAGTTCATTTTATAATACATGAAAATCATTTGTAATTAAATTTAAAAACTTTTTGTTTTTGACATAGTAAACCTCACCGAAAAAAAAAACTTTTTTTACGCTTTTTGTTTTTTTTTGACCATTTTTTATTAACTACAATTTATAATTTATTTGTTATTTTCCATATTTCTTATAATTTAAAGGTCTTTTTATATTTTTATAACTTATAACTATATTTATAACAATTTTACTATTTATATATTTTTTTATAACAAAAAAGTGTTAACTGGAAAAATCAAACATTTTGGTGTTTAGTTTAATAATTGATTTTGGCAAAAAAACTAAAATGAATAGTAAAAGAAAGTCAAAAAAAGTTGTTATTTTTGCCCAGAAATGCGTAGAGGCCAAAAAAAGCGTAGGAATTCTAAAAAAAAGGCCGTTAAAGAGTTAAAGAAACCCGATATATTAAGGCAATCTCAGTATGTTATAAAAACAATTTATATCCATAACAAATCAAATGGAATGATATAGTTCAGTTGACATCCAAGCAACAAAAATAAGAAATAAAAAAAGTGCTGAAAAAAATCAAAAGAAAAGTATTGATTATTATCCCGATTTAATAGCCATAACAATTGCAAAACTGCCAAATAACGAACAAACGATCACTTTGGAAATATCAGTTGAAAAAACAATAAAAATACACCAGAAGTTCGAAACTGTGTTATTTTTGTGTTTAAGCGGTTCACAAACTACGGACGAAGCATCGAAAGAATAGAAATAAAAATAAAACCCTTTTTTTTCGCTTTCCAGCCATTTAAACCTTTCTTAACTTGATTAATCACATTCCATCCACTTCTCAATGTCGAGTTTCACTAACACACTATCGGCTTTCAAACCAGTTAAGCCTCATTACTTCGAAGTCATCGACTTCAAAACTCAAAACATCTTTGCTGATGTAGTTTTGAATTCCCCGTCCCCCATCGAAAACATCAAAATTAAATCCCCTTGCCCAGCTACAGTCGTCATCAAAGAACGGAAAACAAAGAAGTACTGGACAAATGAACAAAAGAAAATCGCTGTGGAAAAAGCAAGAGTTCTTGGGCTGTCTAAGGCAACTAAATTTTTACAATTGAACTACCCAACCGCTTTTGCTGACTTATCGCCAAGCACTTTACAATACTGGATTCATAAAAGCAAAGTGGCTACAAGTACACTATAGAATGGGTTTTATGGTGTTATACAATATGTCTTAAATAGTAAGTTATTATCCAAACCATTTATTGTTTCTTAGATAGTTCGTTAATTGTAATTTTTACTAACAAAATTTTGTGTTTATTTTCAAGTTATCACAAATATAATATCAATATAATACAATTTTTTATTGTTGTTTTTAAAGAAAAAAGTATTAATATATTAGTATTACATAGTTTCAACTATTTATATTGTTTTTATAATGTTATTAATAACTGTAATTAATTATTTTCAACTTCATCTACATCTACATCTACATATATATGTTTGTCTAAATAAATAAATAAATAACGCATATATTTATTTATTTCAGTTGTACTTTATTCTTGCGCTTCTTAATAGTATTTTATTAATAAGCAATATACTATAAATATAATTGTTTTTACTAATCTTAATAATAAATTGTGATGATTTTTCAATACGAACGATAGTTAATTTTTACTAACTATCGTTTTATTAAAGTTTAGTTCCTTAAGAAAAGATAAAATTTTAAATAAATTATCTCTTTTTTGATGAATTAATTATTGTTTTAAATAGTAATTGTATAAACAGACAGACAAACAAGTTTTTGAAATTAAAAAAGAGGTTAAATAATAAAATAGTTAAAAATTAGAAAAGAGTATTTAAATGAGATTTAAAATACTAATAAGAAATAAAAAGGTATTAGAAGTAATGGTATTATAATGAAAACTTTTATATACTTTAATGTGTTATACGTTTAACATATATATCATATTTCGATAAGGTGTGATAAAAACATAAAAACATTAACAGTTGAAAATAATGGAGGTCTTGATAAATAATTAATAAAAAGTGTTAGATAGGTATATCAAATCGATAATAAACAAAAACAATTGTAGAACAAACACAAAAATTTTAGAAAGACAACACCAAAGATATAAAGAAGTTGTTGAATGTTATTTTTGCGTGCAGACTGAGATACCGAGTCTATAATACAAACGGATTGTGTTTGGTTTAACAAGCCAAACAATATATGATAAATGATTTTGTACAAAAAACACACATTATGTAAATTAGAATGAATGTTTAAAATAAGTTGATGTGTATATGTAATGTAAGTTACAAGCATTTTATAAAAAAAGATATTTAAAAATGGATTAACAACACGTATCGGCGATAGATTGTAACATGTACATCAAGATAATAACAACTTTATATCAAATAATATAGTCATGGTAAAAAAATTGTTGATTGAATAAAGGTTCGGTTTATTTTTACATTTCAAGAAAAGTTACACTTATGGTGTACCTTTAATTGAAGTTGTTTTCCCTTCAAACAGAACCAAAAAGAACATATTATTCAAATCAAAACGAAAAAATAAATAGAAAATGAAGGGAAAAAAGATTTCTTCTCATTTATAAACAATAACAAAAACAATAACAAAAAGATGATAAAAATTCCAATTAGATGAATGCTCTAGTCAATGGCAAGAGTATTTTATGCTTTAAATAAGTACAAAGCCAATCATCAAAAGAAACGCTAAACCTATATGGGTAACACTTTCTGTATTACCACATAAACAAACTCCTACATTCCACCTTTTTGACACC
>NW_004443648.1:1049425-1083760 GCF_000330505.1 Entamoeba invadens IP1 | reverse complement strand
TCTGAAGGCATACTCCCTACCGTTAAAAATTCCGACATCATAATTACCATCCTTTTCTTTTCCAATTGGCTTTTTTACGTAACCACACATGTGAAAGGCTGAGGTGTTGTTGTTGTTGTTTACGCAGGCAATTTTGAACGATTGGATGATTTCAACGACTCTTTTTGTGACCATACAAACAGACAACTCTTCCAACTTAGCAGCATCTATTGCACCATCTTGATCCTTGAGTTCTAAAATTTCCATTTTTCTTCGCTTTGTAGCCTTCTTGACTTCATCTTCAACATCATCCTTTTGAGACATAACACCAACGGGGTACTTCATACCAACAAGTCGAGAAAATACCGAAGAACCCATTGCTCTCTATCAGTCAATAACAATAAAGAAAATGTAACAATAGTAACAAGACTTATAACGGCTTTGAATAATAATATTATTTCAATAATTTCTCTCATAATAAAAAACAAACTTTTTGAACGCCAAATATGACGACGTTCAGTGGTTGAGACAAGTGGCTGCTGTGTGGGCACAATAATAATAAAGCCACTTTATTTTCGAACAGCCACTTTCTAGCACCATCTTTAATGTGGCTGACACAGTTGTCTTGTATTAAAACCGCCCATTCTTGTGGGCAATTTTTTCTTCTTAATTCCAGTTCTGGTTTAATACATCTTTCAAGCCACATCATGTATATGTCTTCCGTAATAAAGGATTTGCGTTGATATGCAATTTCAACATCGTCTCTGTCTATGTATCTGTCGATTTCATTATTCATTGCCAAGTTTGATAGTATGATCATTGGTTTCAGCGTGGTGTTGTTGGCAAATATTCCTGCAATCAGTGTTATGCGTTTTTGAGAGCGATCAACAGAGTAAGAGTTGGTGTAGTCATAGTTGTCGTCAACATAAAAGTTGCTTCTTTTTTGAGTCCACAAATAAACAATAACCACTTTCGTCCATGTTGATAAAGAGGGAGGGTTTAACTCCATTCAAATGGACAACTCTTTCGCCGGCATATTGTTTGTCATTGTTCAACAAATCGACAGCTCTAGTTTCATAGCTTCTTAACTCATCTTTACTCAGCTCAGCTCTCTCCTTATCCATTGGTTTTGCAATCTTCTTAATTAAACCCTCCCTTCTCAAACTGTTTGCGATGGTTCTTTTTGATACTTTCTTCCCAACAACTCCTTCTACAACATTTCCCATCTCTTTAGTGGTGATTGGTTTGGTGGTGTTTTGTCTTTCTCGAATTGTTTCCAACAACAACGGCATTCTCGATTGATTAATTTCTCGTTTTCTTCCAGACTTCCCTTCGACATCGTCATACAAGTTGTTGAGGCGGGCCGTCGAAGGTGAGACACCTAACACTTTGGCTTTTGTTTCAATTGAAACCTTTTCAAGCCATTTTTCACTTCTCAACAATTTCATTTGTTGTTGGAGTGTTAGACATTCCATGATTTCTGTTGCATGGGTTTCACAGAAATCCAAAAAATCACAGCCACGACCCGATTTTGTACTGTGGCGCAACACGCTCAAATCCATTTTTTGAAGCAGGTTTTCGCTGTGGTTTGGACATGATTATTGAGTTCTGAAACCAGCTGCATTTATTGTTTTTATTATAATTAATGGTTAATTTTATTAATAATTATAATTTGAAGTGTTTCGAAAAGTTGTCTTTATTATTCCCCAACAATTTGACATCTAATCGCAATATATTTTTATACAATTTGGGTGATTTCCCATTTCTTTATGTAACAATTGACTCTTTATTTTCTATTTTTCATGTTATCAAGAAAATAAATTTAAAAAATGATTGTGTGACCATAACTTTGATACTCATGATTGTGTATAGTTTGCTGCCAATACAAATGTCGTTTGTAATAAAGAGGAGTACTCAAATTTAACAAAAATACATTTTTTCAATATCATTTCTTATTTTACTCAAAAAATGAAAGGGGGTGAAAAAAAGCACTTTCATTTTCTTTTTTTGATAAACAACAATGATTATGTATGATGTCATATCTATAATGTTCAATAAACAGCTCTTAATGTTATAAAATTGACAACCAATTGTAATACTGTCAACTATCGTTTTTATGATTATCCTTGTTTGTGTTCTATTTTTCGAACATGGTGAAAAAAAAGCACTTTCATTTTTTCAGAAACTATATTAACTATATTGAACTATACTTGTTTTTTGAATTAAAAAAAACATTTTTCGATTCAAAATTGAAAATGTTATACATTTTATAAAATCAACACACAAAAATGTTGAGATTGAGTAGAAAACAATTCGTTTTAAAAATACACTCCTTTGTTATAAATAGTTTTATTTGCTCAAAAACATATTTTCAATATTATTTCAATGATGCGAAGAAATTTGTAACTTTTCTTGAAATACAAAAATAAACCGAACCTTTATTCAATCAACAACCTTTTTACCATGACTATACATATAATTTTTATTCATTATGATGAGTGTCTCTATCTTATTATGTTCTATTGAAAACATATTTTATCACCTGGTATTTAAAGTGAAAACTGTTATTATAATTATAATTTAAAAATAATAAAAGTTGATTCTTTTTTTAATAAAATAAAAAAAATTAAAAAGAGGAATGCGACGAAAAAGCATTTTTATTGATACAAATAACAAAGTTATGAATTAATATTTGGACTAAAATGATGTTGTTGACCCGATAATTATTATCGGGTTTTAAATGCTTGTTTTGATTGTTTATCAATAATAGTTTTATAAGTTTTATTAAATACATATTAAAATATATTAGTTATTTATTTTACTATTTTTTATAATTTTAAAAATATGAAAAATACTATTGTTATTAGATGATGACAATTATTTATTTTAGTTCTACTAACCAGTTCCACTCTTTGTTCTTCAACTTGTTTTGTGTTGTATTATGAAAAACTATATTTTTGTTATTACCATTATAATTTATTATTAATTTACTATAATTTAATATATAATTTAATAATATTTATTATTCCGTCCCAAAAAATCTTTTATTTGACTTTTTTTTTCTTTTGCCAAATTTATTTTTACTTGTTCTTTTATTAAAACTATTTATTTTAAGTTTTTTCACCCTCAAATAGTAAGACGATTTTTTAAACATTTTTTGGATTATAAAAAATATTATCAATAGAAATTAATTTTTTTAATACCTTTTATAAATAACTTACAATTTTTTCATTTTATTTTTTACTATTTGAATAAAAACGATTTAAAAATAATAAATTATAAATAGAAGTTAAAAGAAAAAACAGTTTCTTCTTATAGAAGAACAGTAAAAACAAATAAGTCCTTTTCCATGTTAAAAGAGTCTGGTTTTTTCGAAAAGGTGAAGCTGATGACGAAAGAAAACTACGCGATGACAGTTTGTGTGTTTGTTTTTCTTGGCGCTCTGTCTTTTTTGATCGAGGTTATCACCCACAAGATCGAACACACGTTTTCCAAAAAGGAGCACATCCTGTCAATGATCCAACACTTGTACCACGAGCTTATGAACTTGGGCATTGTCTCATTTACTTTCGTTCTCTTTGACATGGTTGGTGTGTACGTTGGCATTTCTCACATCGCTCCAAAGTACAACGAACGTGAAGCAGACATTTTTGGCATTTTCGAGGTGGTTCATATCACCATTTTTTCAATCGCCGTGTTCTTGATTTTAACTGGCTCGTACGTTATCTTTATCAGTTGGGTATACCAAAAGTTGTGGAGCTATTTCGAGAAGTACGGCTTTCAAAACTCCGAGGAGAGCTTTTTGGAAAAGATGCAAGAACTCTCAAACAACAAATTTAATTACATCAACCCCGTGTTTCTCGCTAAATACGAGTTTGCCCTCAGAAGGTACCAGTTCAACATTATGAAGGAGAACTTTGTTATTATGGAAGGTCTTCCCACCAAGTTCCGGTTTGCAAAATACGCCACAAGTTGCTTCAGACGACTGGCCACTAGACATATCCACTTGAGTGGTAAGATGTGGGCGTTTGCAATCGTTTTTGAAATCTGCATGATCTCCACTATTTATATTCCAAACCAAGATATCGGGTGTTTAGTTTCTCACGCTTTGGGCTACGTTTCCGTTCCAATTGCTCTTCTTGTAATGCTCAAGTGTCGTTCTGTCATCGGTCAATTGGTTAAATTACATCACTCGAGTATGGCGCTTCCACAAATTAAGTTTTTGGATGATGACAGAAATTACCCTTCCGCTTCTGAGTTGAAAAACGAGTATTCTGAGAGTTACTCAGTAAGTGAAGATTACTCAACCATGCGACTTTCCCTTCAACGCGACGGGAGAAAGATTTCTCTCAACTATGGAATTCGAGACGTCCCACAGCCACAACTCCCAAAACCTCCAAAAGGCATTAAAGGAGTCATACACAAGTACTTTGGGTGGGTTCCGTGTTACAACTCTCCGTATTATACACCTGTTGAGAGATTGTTATGGTTTAAGTCTCATGGGTTTATCCATTTACTCATGAAGTGTCTTTCGATCTCTCAGGCCATCTATATTGTTCTCCACATCATTTTCTTTTCAAACGCTGACGTACATATGTGGCAGCACTTCTTGGTGATTGTCCCTCCTATATTTTTGATGATCTTTGCTCTTCCATTCTGTCTATCATCTATGACGCTTATTAGATACGTTGACAAAGATAGACTCGACGATGTTTGTTTCCATTTTCCCTTCATTTGTGTGCTTTCGTTCCACCCAATGAATTATAATATTATATTAATATATTAATACAATTATCCAATTTATACAGTAATGATTCAACTTATGAGAAATTATCTTTATTCTTATTGAAATAGTTTAAATATAATATTTATTCGCATGTCAACTACAATAGAGTTTATCTGACTTTGAGGTTGTCAAAACGATAGTGTTCCAATCAATCTCGAGCAAATTTTCGAAACGCAATTTATACAAAACGGTGGCTGGAGCCGAAAAGCAAAACATGGAAATTCCAGATCAAGAGATGGTGAATGTGTTTAAGAACCGATACCTTGCAACAAATGGAAATCCAGATAACATCGAGGAAATAAAAGTTTTGTCCGAAGTCATCGGGTCACTCACAAATGGGGTTTTGAAAAAATCTGGGGTGACGTCAAAGAAGATTGGAGATGTGACAATGCTCCAATCTGGAAACGGGGATGTCGTGCTTAAAGGAGTCGATCCACAGGGAATTGAGGAAATCCTTCAGCAACTCAGAACAAAACGGAAACAACAAGAAAACCTCAAGACCGAATCAGAGGCGGGTCCCGTTGCAATCTCAGCTACTCAAACCTCAAACTCATCATTTGGGCAACAGAACGAGACAACAGTTAAGCGGAAAAAATCAGAGGAGAACGAAACGCAACAGAGGCGAGACAAACCAGAAGCAACAGAAATCGAAATGACTGAAACACTGACGACAACTGGGCCGACTATTATTCCAGACCGATCGGAAGTAGTGTCGAACATGGAGAAAACGGACTCTAATAAAAGCATAGAGCTCTCCGACGACTCATCAAGTGACGATGTACCAACACCAAGGGCTTCGTTGAAACCAGGGCAATTCACACTTGTTCAAAAGGTCGCACAAACTACAACGCACTCCGTGATGAATGTTGGAGAAATTGAGATTATTGACATGAATGATGAGGCATAACCTGTGGTTATGTACTAAAACGATTATTTAATTTATACGTAATGAATTGGAGTTGCAAACCAAATACAACATTACTATTCATAATAACAATCCACTGGTACTCGTGTTCATCGCGCACACAGAAAACCTCTTTTGTGTGTCTCTAGCGCATTCCTCCATTCCAACAAGTTCTTCGTTTTTTTCGTCGATTTGGTCTTGGAAATCCTTCTCCGTTTGCAACAAATTGGCAATTTGCAAATCCTTTTCTTCGCACATTATTTCGAGTTCTTTGATTCGGTTTCTTGCCTCTCTCAAATCCTCTGACAACGCATTCTTTTCCCCCGTGAGTGCGTCGACCGACGGATTATTCAAAATCATGTGTTTCATCTCCTTTGTTTGGACCATGATTTTGTGAAATTGGAAATTGTCTGGCGAGGGGTCTGCTCGCTTCCTTGAGTTGAGTTCGTTCTTCAGCACTTGGTTCTCTGTTTTGAGTTTGATGTTTTCCATTTTCAGTTCGTCGTATGTGAGTTCTTGTGTTTTTCTGACAACGCGGATTTTCATCTGTTTTGTGTTCTTCGCGAAGTTGACTGTTCCCCAAGTCTCCACTGCGTTCGAGACCGAACTCGATATCGTCGCGATGAAGCAAATGCGTTGACTCTGTACCATTGCATTTTCCAAAACGGTAGTTAGTTTGCAGTCCCTGAATGGAATGTGACTGTCATGTGCAACAAGTGATCGAATAACTCTCCCGAGTGCTGTTAAAGTCTTATTGATATTCCCCGCCTCTATTTTGGCCAAACCAGTGACGCCAGACCTTTCAACTCTTTCCGAACCAGCAAGGTCCACAAATATCATAGTCCCACGACCAACAGAAATTAACGTCACACAATGCGAACGTGAAGATTGATCATTCATTTTCGTTGTACTGGTTTTTCGAAAGGAATATCCCTTCACAGTGAATGTCAAAGCCTCTTCCCAAGACGTGCAACGAACCATTGCAAGACCATTCACCCCAACAGCTGCAAGTCATTCTCTTGTGGTGTGTACAAACCATAATATATAATAAAATGTATTATAAATAGTAATATATTTTATTCTTTGATAAAAAGAGACAAACTGCCTTTAAGATCCGATTTCACGTCACACTTTTCACCGTCCTTCATCAAGTCGAAAAAGATGTCATTATACACTTCAAACATTGAAATACCAACTTCTAAGTTCCGTTGTTTCTTTTGGAAAAGTAATTCGAGACAACGAGGGACCAACCCTACATTATGGATTTGTTGTTGTTTATGATCGTAATCCCCAAATACAGTAAAGGTCTTTCCACTCCCCGTCTGGCCATAAGCAAAAAGTGTCGCTGCAGACCCAGACAAGCAACTATCAACTATACTAACTCCTACCCTTTCAAACAACGATCGTTGTGTCATTTTTTCATCACCGACAAAGTCAAAGTGACACTCCTCACGCGGGGAGTTGTTAATGATGACTGAGCGCTTCTCGTCAACTTCGCAACACGACGAAGTGACTTCGTTTTTATTGGCTGGCCGCACCCTTACTCCAACTTCTACTATTTGTTGCATCGTTCTATTCTTTCGCAGTTTCCTTTGAAAATCCTCAAAACTCAGTAGAACAAAAATATGGTTCATTTTACTATATATATAGTTTCGTTACATTAAAATTGAGAAAGAAGATTGTGATGAAAAAATGTTATATATAACAAAAAACAATGAAGAAGCGTCAAAGTCATTTTACTAAATTCAACCCTTTGGTGCACTGACCTGAAAGAGACTGGAGTGTTTTTAACATCTCAGGAATTTGTTCAACACCCGCTTTATCAACACGAACAGTGGATACAAAAAGACACTTTTGCCTGTGGTCGATGTGCCCTTCGAAAAGTTTGTGGTTCATTGCGGCTATTATAACATCGTCGACTTGCCCAATGTTCTCACACCCTAACCTTTTTATCATCGCATCGTAAAACAAGACCTTTTTCTCGTTCACCATTGTAAATAATATTTGCTCTTTCGCCTCTGTCATATCTCACATTTATTAGTTTTACTCAAACTCGTTTTCTTTTGAGGTTTGTGTTGTATAACATTTTAATAACATATTCAGAAATAAAATAAAATATGTTATTGTAGTATTTTTTTTTTGATATTATAAATATAATAATATAGTAATTTAATTTATAATACAGTTGTATTTTTTTATTAATATATTTATAGGTATTTATAATATTTTTTTAATTAATAAAAGACTAAAAAAACATTTAAAATAATGTGAATAATTATTTTGTTTTTTATTATTTAAAAAAACAAAAAAAAAACAATTATAATTGATATACTAATTATATAACTGACAAATAAATATTTTATTTTATCAAAATCAAAGAACAATAAAAAAATTTCTTACGAAAAATATTCAGAAAAATCAAAAAAATGTTAATAAATAGTATTAATAAATAAATTATAACTAAAAAAACAAAAAAAAAGAATTCCCATTTTTTTCGTTAAAAAAGACCGAATTATATTTTGAATTATTGTAAGATATTTTTTTTAAAGTTCGAAAAAAGAACTCAACAAATAAAACCAAAGATGAGCAATACAAATTCAATAAAGCCATCAGGATTTATTGTAATAAAATCACCAAAAAAAGATTTTTTCCAAGACGAGACAATCGACGAACTTATTATTAACGACTATATTCAAAAAGAGCCAGATCACGTTTACAGACCAAAAAACCCGCTTTATGTGAAACTCTCGAGAATGGAGGAAAACCGAACGCCAGTACAGTAACTTGTTGTTCTCACACAAATCATATTGTGGGTAAAATGCAGATAATTATTATATGTTAAAAAGTTTGGTTGTCATTCTACAAACTAGAAAAAACGATATTTAAATCAATATAATATAAATATAATTAAAACTACACAAATTAAACAAGACCAAAATTTAAGATTTTGGCAAAGTTACTCTTATTGACAAGTTTTGTTTCTTTTGGTGTTATAATCTCAAAGTTTACATGGTACAACAACAATTAAAGAAGTCAATATTTTTTCATAAGTGATATTAAATTATTCAATTAGATGCAGATGTCAAAAACAGTTACATTTTATTAATATTAAAAATAGAGAATATTGTGGTTTTATTTTCATCTTTTAGGAAGATACATTTCATTATAAATAATATTAATGTCTTCTTTATATCAAAATAATTTATTTTTATTGATTGTTCAATTAAATTAAATAGCTGTGGTTGGGACCTACATTGACTACCACCACCACCTTTACCAAAAAAAAATATTTGCCGCGAGTGTTTTTTGAAGGAAGTCCATTTTTCAGCCACTGTTTGTGCATCCCCATGTCACCCACTTTCCTTGTCCGTACTGTGTGGACGCGGATGTGGTTCCCCCCGCTTGCGGGGGGGTCAGGGGGGATCCGCGCCAAGGGAGGACTTGGAAAGTGGGTAAAACGGTGCACAAACAGACTGTTTGAGTGCGTCTTTATGAGCCTTCTTTTCAATGCTCCGTCTCACTCGTTTTCCACTAACTCGAGGTGAATTTTCGGCATTTCATGAATTCGGGAACCAGACCTAATATTATCCCATTTTCCTATTTACTATAATTTTAATTTGAATATGATTCGAAATAGAAAAAATAAATCTATTTTAAGAGGTGGTGGTCAATGTAGGTCCCAGCTGTGGTTGTATAATGATTTGTTCAAATTAAAAATCAATTATTTTATATTGATATGAATAATACCGACAACGAAACATAAATGAAGATGAATCGGTTAAAGTTAACATTCGATGCTTTGTCTTCTTATAATTGGTATGCCATTGATTATAATTTGTCACCTTTATTTAAACAAATTGTTAAAAACTTATTAAATTAAACATGAACACGTGTTGTACATTTCTTTAAAAAAATACAACACATGGAATAATTGAATTTAATCCATAATATTATAACAAAGCTGATAAGTAAGAAATTGTGCTTTTTTATTTGATAAAAACTCCAGCTATACTTAATAAATAATTATATTATAAAATTATAGTTAGAACTCTAATTAAATTAACACAGTATAAACTCAACCAACTGAAAATTATTTATACATAACAATTTTTAGAAATGTTATTATCCGGTGAAGTTATTTTACATGATGAATTGTGTCGATATATAAATTGTTAATTTTTATTTTGAACTAAAATGTCGATACAAAACTATATAACTTAAAAATAAAATACAGTTTGTTGTTCACATATATATTATATGGATATAATAAGTATTAAGTATTAGATGGAATTGTATCGACTTCAGGCTTCTGATATTCTATTTGACGAGAAAACTGATTACATTGGGAAAGGTTGTTTTGGGTGTGTTTATAAAGCGAGTCTGAAAGGTGTGACTGTTGCTGTTAAAGTTCCGATCAAAGAATTAGAAGATAGCCAGTTAGAATCATACATGCAAGAGATGAAATTGATGAATGACTCACATAGTCCGAATGTAGTATTATTTATTGGTATGGCGATGTCACAGAACCTCCCTATGTTTGTGACTGAATTTATCAAAGCTGATTTGTTTCGATTAATTCATTCTGTTGACTCCCTTCCCCCCGAGTACCGATATCATCAATTAGATTTAGCATTAAAAATTGATTTATTTGCACAGTGTTGTGCCAGTATCCAGTGGATTCACAATCGCGTCGGGTTGATTCATCGTGATATTAAACCAGCCAATTTCTTGTTAGACGAGAACTTTCATGTGAAAGCTTGCGACTTTGGGTTTGCAGAGAGTGTTAAAGGGAAAGATCATACTTTCAAAGGTTCTCCTATGTACTGTTCGCCTGAAGTGCTTGAGAAGGTTAAGAACATTGGCAAAGAAATAGATATCTACGCACTTGGTATAACTATGTGGGAATTGTTTTATGAACAATACCCCTTTAGTGAACACCCCGAAATAGAAACAGTGGAACAGTTACTTCCCGCTTTGAAAAAGGGGATGAGGCCAATTTTACCAAATCATTTTATCAAAGACAACGAAAGCAATTCGTCCAAAGCACTTGAAATCAAAGAACTTAGAAAGGCGTTTGGAGGACTTTGCGAAACTATTCCAATCGAGATTGAAACGTTGATGATGAAGTGCTGGTGCGCGGAACCCAAAAAGAGACCAGATATTAACAAACTAGTGGATGCAGTGAATGACCTCAAACTTTCGACAAGTATTGGTAATATGTCGGCTACAACGTGGTGGAAAAAGTGTTTTGAAAAGGATGGGGGTGGAGTCAACTCTGTGATAGTCGAGAAGTTCATAGAGCCGTTGATCAAAAGTTACAAATTGAAAATTGATTCAATCAACTTACTCAAGGAAAATATAGGAAGATCAAATGAAGTCGATTTGCAGAGGTTTGAGTATCTGTTAAATACATATGGAAAGTTTTTCACCGACAAAACGGCTTTCACAAAGATGGTTGACGTCTTTAGAGCAGCATGGTGGTTCTCTGCACTGACAAAAGATGAGGCGTTGAGTGTATTGGACAATCAAGTAGATGGTACTTTTTTGATACGAGAAAGCACAAGTGTGCCAAATTCTCCATTAACTCTTTCGAGAAGAAATGCAGGACAAACTTTACACACAAGAATCCTCACATCGAAAGATAAAAAGGGGAATATCGTATATTCAGTGTCATTAAAAGGAAGAGAAACTTCATACGACGATGTGTGCACGTTGATTGAGTCACTAATGGCATTGAGTGTTATTAAAACCCCGTGTGGTCATGACACTAAACCATCACTTTACTAAATTTTATTACAGTAAAAAGCATCTATTTGTGGGTTTTCAAACAGAGAAAAAATATTTATTTGTGGGTTTATCATGGAATTGTGAAGTAAATTCTTTTCACTATTTTATACATAAAAAAACAGTGTTATAGAAAATATAGTAGTTTTTTAATTATAATAAAACTATAATTTTTATTTAAATGTACCTAAATTCAAAGTTCGAGAGCAAAATAATTATTTGTGGGTTTTGCATTTGATTGGTCCATTGACCCACAAATAGACGCAACCCACAAATATAAAGCCCACAAATAGATGCTTTTTACTGTAGTTTTTGTTAATAATTTTTTTAATTAGTAACAAAAATTAATCTTTTTATGTGAATAGTTGAACTATTAATAATTCAACACAGAAATTAAAATTAAAATTAAATTAAAAAAAAATAATATTATTATAATTAATAAGTATTATTATTATATTATAATCATAAAGTTAAACTAAAGTGCATTTTGTTGGTTCAACCTCATTTGTTTCTTTTGAATTGTGTGGTTTTGGGGTTTCGCCTCGTTTATTGAGACACTTCAACTCTCTTTTGTTGGCTACTCTTACATCCCAAGGTACATCCAATTTTATTAGTGAAGTTGGTAATGTTAAAACCACATGATTTTTACAAGACAAACTAAATGATGTCATACATGTAAGACCACTTAAATTTGCATCACAATATTCAGCAACATCAATCTTTGCTTCTTTAATGGCATACAATTGATGTGCCAATTTCCCGTCATTATAAAAGATCCCATGCAAACTTCTTGCTTCAACGTTTGGAGGTATCAACAAGAACACACCATTTGTAAACACTGCATTAAAACTATAATACACTCTATCAATACCAATTTGTGTTCTAAGGGTTTCAAAGTCGTCGTATCTATCTAAATTTCTTACAAAAAATTTCACGTGAATTTGAATTCCTCTCACCTTCAAAAGTTTTGGAATTGTATCTTCAAGTTCAAACAAACATCCTGTTTCGATTTCGACAAATTGAAGAATGGGGTATTTATCAATGTTATTGATAAGATCATTCAGACCACAATTGTTATCAAGAAAAATTCTCACAACGTTGTCTTTCACAAAATCAGAATTGTCGACTGAATATACTGTGTCAACATATTTCCCAATTCTCTGAGTTTTAATCTCTTTATTGAACTCACAAACTTTTTCTTCATCTACAATTCTAATGCGATTGATCTTTTGAAGAACTTCATCAGGGAGTTCAAGCGCTGTTTGGTAATCAACTTGCAATGTTTCAAGCTTAGGGAGACACTTCAATATTTTCTCCACCATCGCAATCGTCTTTTTTGACTTTAGAGACCAAGGATTAACATGAAGTCTTCCCATGGCGTCTTGGCAATCATGTGAAACGTTCATGAATGTGACAATATCAGTTTGTTGGATATATAATACAACGTTCATTAAGAAAACTGGTTCTAGTCTGATTCGTTTAGTTGCCATGATATTTACCTATTTCTAGTTTTTCATTCATTAATATACCATTTTAATGTAAAGTAATGTATCGCATTGTGATATAAACTACACGTAATTGTGTAATAATTAATTGGTCAACTTATTATAGCAATCTACACTATTTTTATGCTAAAATTGTTATACTTTTATATAATTATATAATTTTACTAATTATTTTAAAGTGAAAAATTGTATTTATTATTTGTTATATAAATTTATTATATAAATAATTCAATGTGTTATTAGAATAACAAATATAACTCAAAATTGAAAACTTAAACAACGTGCTTTGTTTTTCCAATGTACTTTTGTGGGAGTGGCGAATTGAGAATTTCAAGTGTCTGCAATTTCCAGCTGTACACTTCTCTTGGGCTTCTAAGTTCTTCGTACATCCACTTATGATAATATGGGACGATAGTTGGGAATGAGTTAATATCTTGTTTATCGCAGAATTCCTTATGTTTAGGGCAGTCGATGTCAAAGACATGGACTCTGTCCCCAAGGTACTTCAAGTCGTTTTCAAATTTCTGGAATTCCTTTACAATTTTGACGCAAAAAGGACATGACTCCTTATAATATTTCACTATGACCAGTCCTCCCTCTTTAATGTACTTCTCGACTTCCTCTGGTGTTCCTTCGGATGAAAATACACCACACACCAAAAGTGCAATAATAATCAATTCCATTATCTTTTAAAGTTTGTAGTTCTTATCTACGTGTCACTTTTGCTCGTTTTCAGTACAAATTTGATTAACAAAATTATAATTAAATTATAATTTTAAAGTTAATATATGTGTATCATAATTAAATAATATTTTTTATTAATAACAACACAAAGTCACAAATACTAGTAAGTATTATATAAATTCTATACAAATAGTAAAAATAAACGTGGAATAAAGTAACTATATGTAATAATATTCGACCCATACCAAAATACTATTCTCAATACAACAATAGATGGTCTCACTCAGAGTCAAGCTCGACTTTCTCATTCAAATCTTCACTCTCTTGACTACTGTCAGAAGTCTGCGGGTCTACACTGTTGTCTGCTGTTGTTGAATTTTCAACAAGACTCAAATTCTCCTCAACCAAGTGGTGCACATTTGTGCAGTTGAACTTCTTGAACTTCTCGCTTTGGTCTATTTTGATCCCAGGAGAATTAAACACTTTCTTTTTCAACTCATCGCCATCTTTTGGAACAGCCAAATCACCAACATCAAAGTACCCCGTGTCTGTCTCGTCATCAAGTTCTGGGACAAAAATGTCTTCTCTGCTTTCACTGAGTAAAGTGTTCCAATTAATACCTTCAAACCAAGGGTGGTTCTTTAACTGATTAACAGAAAGATACCCCAGCCTAAGTTCCGGTTCAACGCGAAGTAAACTGCTCACAAAGTCTTTCATCTTTTCAGACAACACACTTTTGATGTCTTCAGGGTAATCAAATTTCCCCATCCGAACCTTCTTGAAGATCCCGTCTGGCGTCTCGTCATGGAATGGAGGTATTCCAACAACAAACTCATACACCATACACCCAAGACTGAAATAATCGGAACATCTACTATATTGGAATGATACTATTGACTCAGGAGCAACATAGTCTGGTGTACACAACAGTCTCGAGTCTTCATACGTTTGTTGTATTTTGCTTCCAACCTTCGACAACCCAAAGTCCGTCAACAAAAGATGGCCGTTTTTGTCAATCAACACGTTGTCTGGTTTCAAATCTCTATGAATACACCCCAACCCATGGATATACTCAAGTGCTATAACAATCTCTCCAGAGTAGATTTTAGACGTGGTTTCATCTAATGCGCCAACGTGACTTAACAAACACCGTAAGTCTCCCCCAGGACAAAACTCCATGACAAGATACAAATTCAAAACGTCTTGAAACGCATAAAACAGTTTAACTACACTCCGCGCCGATGCATACTCTAATATACTTTTCTCAGCTAAAACCCCATCGACTACATTCTTCCGTATCATATCCGCTTTCTTCATCACTTTCATCGCGTAGACATCATTCGTCACTCTCTTACGAACTAAATACACCGAGGAATACGCCCCTCCATTGAACTGTTTCAAAATGTTGAAATCGTTCAACCCGACCGTCTCCCAACTCTCATCCAACCGAACGCCGGCATTCAACACATTAAATCGCTGCCGCATGTTCGTCGGGTTCTCAAGAAATTTGCCCAATATATCAGTTTTGTGTTGAATCAACTTTTGTGTGTAAAACGCGAACACAAAGGCACAGTTATCTCCTCGATTCGACTCAACCAAATCTGCAGCCACACTAATATAGAGTTTGAGGTGTTCGTATTGCTTCGTGAGCGATTCCAACATCACTCGTGATGCATCTGCACACACGTCGATGATTCTATTGAACGCACTCGTCTTCTTCAATCCAAAGACTCTTTTAGCTTCTTCGGATATCCCTTTCAGTCGTTCTGCGTCGGTGGAGTACTTCATACAAATCTCATTCAACGTCTTACAGTAATACGTGTGTTTCGCGAGCGCGTCCACCATCACTTTTGCCTCACATATCCTACACACAACAAGACTTCGTGGTGTGAATGGAGTTGGTGGTCGTTCTGTGAGTGAAGAGACCGACAAATCCAAAGGAGTCAGACTTTGTTTTCTGCTACTGTTTTGTGACTGCTGTCGCGATGTGCTTTGTGATCGAGTGGATTTGTGTATCTCATACATCGACACAAGTCGGAGAAGTCTAAGGAGTTGGTTATCTTCCGGGTGTTCTTTGCTTTGTTTCTTCAGTTCCACGACAATCTGATTCAACTGTATTGCGTCCAAAAGTTCAAAAGTTTCCAACTTCTTACAGAGTTGATAGACATCTGCATTATCTTTATGTGTTTGTCCTGTTTTTTCTGCTTCTTCTGGTATATCAGTCTCAGAAGAACCATCCAGAAATTGATTACTCAAAGTTAAAAGTGGCACAACAGGTGGAGTGTCTTCTGTCGGCTTCTCACAGACACTCGTTTGTCTTCTTCTTCTTGGCGTTCTATTAGTAAATTGTGCTGCACTTTCAAGGACTACTATCCATTCATTTAACAACTCTTTCGTCGAGCTTTTGAAATGGTACTGAGACCCTGAAGACAGTGTAATAGAAAACGTCCGTTGTGCGCTATCAACGACTTTAACAGTTGCTCGAGCCAAATTCAACACCGTTGGAAGAGTCAATTTGGAAAATTCCTTCTCGGAGACAAAGTATATAAGAAAGTTGTGTTTGACAATGACATACCTCAATACCCATCTTTTAATGACATATCCCTCTTTCTTTAAATCACCAGAGAAAGTCGGTCGTTTAATAGAAATCAGTCTTGTTGATAAGATAGACGTTAACCACTGTTTGAAAAACTCCGACTCACATACGCCACTGACATTCAAAAACTCTTGCAAGTACTCACAGAGAGCAGTGTCTCTCATCGGATACGACATTTGCCGTTTTGGAAACGTTGGGAAATTCGACGTTGGAAAGGAACTTCTGAAATAAGCGTCGAACTCATATAAGTCATTTGCAGTTTTGTGGATGACATTCAGTTTCGCGTCATTGGTGAACGAAATTGTGTGAACGATGATTGGTGTGACATTCACTTTGTCAATCATTATTTCAGAGTTGACTTTATTAATCACCAAATTCGAAAAATCGGCACTACCACTGACCGGCTCAGTGTTATCGACAATCTCTTTGGTCTCTACATTGTACATCAAACTCTTTCTACCTAACTGCTTCTTCGTTGTGTGCACATATACAGGAGATTTGATATCCTCATGGTCTCCCATCCAATAATCCATTTGAAGTGTCAAAAGAATTAATTTTTTATTATTCCAAATTATAATTATAATTTGTATTTCTTTTTTTCTTTTTATCTTTTGGAAAAATGGTGTCGTGTTTGACTCAAAAACAGATCGTCGTTTCGGGGTTTTTTCTTCCATTTTTGAAAATAGCTAAAAACCGCTCAAAAAAATTATTATTTTACACTTCCTTTTTTTCTGTTTTCTTTATTTAGTAAGTCTAGTTCTTTTATTTAGCCTTTTACTAATTTCTACATTTTTTTTATTTTTTTTCAAATGGAATAAAATAATAAAATTATAATTCAGTTACTAGTTTTTCAAATCCTTCAAACCAAGTTCTTAACATAAAAATTCCAGAAAAGATAACGGAAACTGTAAACAACTGTATTACAAATTATTCTTCAAACTTTTTGTTTATCGACAAACGGATTCCGATAAAAAAAAAAGCCTATAAAATAAAAATTAACTTAAATAGATTATTTAATTAACTTATTTCGATTAAATTGAAATAAAAAATGAAATGGTATTTTAACTATAAACTAATAGATTACAAAAATTTGACTATTTTGAAGAAGAAAATTCCTGCGCCAAGCCAGAGCAAAGAAGAGCCAATAAGTAACACAAACCACATGATTGTCGCGACTTCTTGTCCAGGAACTCTCACATTCATTCCCCAGAGTCCTGCCAAAAATGTCATAGGTAAACAGAGTAACCCTATAACTCCAAAGTTGTGCATCAAATTGTTTTCCTCTTTGCAATATCTATTGACAGAGAGTGTGATCTTTGCTAAATAAGTGTCTTCTATTGATGTGATATCATCGATCATAGCGTCGAGACGTGACAACACCTTCATAGTATCATCTTGGACATCACGAAGGTACAACTTCAAGTTAGTAGTGATAGTCTTCTCTTTTGATCTTAACATGTGGCGCAACATACTCTTCTTCGGGTCGACGACAAATCTCAGACTCCGCGCTGTCTTCTTTATTGCTTCTATTCGCGTGAGAAACTCGTCTTTCTCGTCATTGATCATAGCGGGGACCAAATTCGACGTTGTTTCGATATCTTCGAGTAACTGATCGCTTAAGACAGATATCTCTTTCATAATCATCCCAAAGAGGACGTATAAGACCCATTGTGCACTTGGGAAGTCGCCTTGGTGTTTCATTCGAATCCGATTTTTGACTTCGTCGATGGCAAGTACCTTGTTAAATCGAATTGTTACTATCATATTCTTCTTGAAGACAACATAAAACAAGAATGGACGAAGAACATTAGAGTCTTCTTCATATCGCATCTCAACACAAGTCATCCCAATGTATTTCTCAAAGTACGCAATCTTCTCGGAACACCCGCCACCAAACCAATCCTCGACAGTTAAAGGATGTAACCCAAAGATTTGCCCTATTTCAGTGCACACTTGTTCTTCGGGTGACGCTAAGTCAATCCATATCCCAGAACTTTCCATCGTCTCCCCACTGTGTTTCATCACTTCTTTCATGCGGCGCAACTCCTTTGTAGTGATCATTCGACCGTTTTTGACGGTGTCAGAAAAGAACTCAAATTTGGTCCGCTTCCCATGCCCCTTTTTGGGTTCTAAAGGAATGTCACTTGCACTGTCACACTCAACTTCTTTCGCTTGTTTTGACTCGCCTTGATCAGTAATAACTTCCTTTAGTACGTCATCCACTTCAGTTTCTATAACTTTCTGTAAATTTTGTGGACTCTCTTTAACATCTGGCGGTGTTTTTGTTGTGCTTTTGGGGGTGTTACTTTTGTCCGCTTTCGATAGAGAAGGTTTAAACATTTTTTCGACTTTTTCAACTATTTTGGGTTTGCCCGGCATCGGATTTTCAACTTTGTCAATTTTTCCATTTTCGTGAAGTAATTGGACATTTTTGTCGAATATCTCCGGTTTTGCTGTTTTTGGAGTCAAAGACTTTAAAGGTGGCGGGTCTTTTGGAAGAGGAGTAACTTCTACCTTTTCAGTCGTTTCAGAATCTTCTTCGTCAGCTTCAGATACATTACTAATAGTATCTAGTTCACTATCATCAATCGTTTTGCCTTCTATTTCTTCACATTGTTGACTTTCATCAAATTCGTCGTCTTCGTTGTGGTCAAGAGATACCATTGGTATTTCTGTTGGTTGGGTCCGACTTACATTCCTTCGCATGATTTATGATATGTGATTTTTAATGTTAAATTTTCGGTGCATTTTTGGTTTGGTATTTTTGTCTTCTAAAACAGTTGTTTGTATTGTTCTGGCTTTAAATATTAATTTAATTATTTGTGCCAATTGTTTTCTTACTGTTTTAGTAGTAATAATTATCTCCTTTGTTATTAGTGATTCATAATTTATTAATTATACTTTTACTAAATGTTATAATTATAAATTTTTTTTTTGATAAATAATTTATATTTTTTTATATTTTTTTTTACCACGAAAAAACTAAATAATTTTAATAAGTTAAATGATTAAAACTATATTAATTTATAAAAAAAATCACTATTTGTTTATACAAATTATTTTATTTTATAAAAAAAATAAAAAAAACAAAAAATCATTTCCTAAAAAAACACAACTATAATTATATATTTAGTTAAATACATAAAGTTATTATTAATAACTTGTTAATAATTAAAAGTTATATCGGTTTGTGTTTATAATTGTTATAATAATTTACACATTTGTAATTATCCGTTAAAAATAATAATGCAAAAATAGCAACCTAAAAATCAATTATAATTAAACTATAATAATTAACCATCTTGAAAGAGAATAACATATAATATTAATGAATAAGAAAAAACTATATGACAAAAACCCTACAGTGATAAAAAGAAAAAAGAACTTCTAACATTGTGGGATGGTGTCATTGAAGCTCCAGAAGAGACTCGCTGCCTCAATTATGAAATGTGGAAAGAGAAAAGTTTGGTTAGACCCGAACGAGACTCCAGAAATCTCTCTTGCTAACAGCAGAAAGGCCATTAGAAAGTTGATCAAGGACAGACTTGTTATCCGCAAGCCACACATCATCCACTCCCGTAGCAGAGTTGTAGACAGACTCCACGCCAAGAGACTTGGAAGACACAGCGGACACGGAAAGAGAAAGGGTACAAAGAACGCTAGAACCCCACAAAAGTCCCTCTGGGTCTTCAGAATGAGAGTCTTAAGAAGACTTTTGGCCAAGTATAGAGCAATGGGAAAAATCGATAAACACGTCTATCACGATTTCTACATGATGGTCAAGGGTAATCAATTCAAGAACAAGAAGGCTCTTGCTGAGGCTATCTTCAAGACTTTGGAAGAAAAGAAATTGGCTGCTAAGAACGCTGAGAAAGTCATCAAGACTACTACTTTCATCACTGAAAGAAAAGACTTAAAGGCTGAAGCTAAACCAGTCCTTGCTGAGACTAAGGCTGAGAAGAGAGCCGAGAAGAAGAACGAGAAGAAGGCTGACAAAAAGGTTGAAAAGAAGGTTGAGAAAAAGACCGAAAAGAAGGTCGAGAAGAAGACTGAAAAGAAAGCTGAGAAGAAAGTCGAGAAGAAGCAAACCAAAAAGAATTAAGTAAATCGTTAAGGCTTTTATATTTCATTTTCATCATTTTGAGTTGATCTTTTCTTCCACCAATTAAAATTTACTTTTAGTGATCAAAAAAATCGATAAAAAGAACAAGAAAAGCAGTTCAAAGATGGAATTCAGAAACTCAATTTTCCGACTTGCAGAAGGCGACACGGAGTTCTTAAAAGTGCTTTCGCGAGAAGCTAATTTGACACAATCACTTCGACGCGACTTATGGAAAACCGTGTTAAGTGATGTCGACGCAAAGAATGAAGACACAGAAAAAAGTGGTCCAAAGGAAGTGAAAGAAGTGTTTGGGAAAATAACTAACGCCACACAGAAAGAGAATTTTGGGCGACTGTATTTGATTGTTGAACAACTGATTTCGACTGAAGACCCACAGTTTGAAGCAACATTGGTGATTGCGACGCTAATTGCACCACTTTTTGAAGATGATTTGACTCTTCAAAAGAAGGCGATCACATGGTTCTTACAAAAGAATTGTATGTTTCAAGCTGATTTGGAAGGAATAGTACAACTTCTACACATTTTGATCTATTACCACAACCCAGTGTTGGCTCAACACATCACAGAAATGAACGTCGATTTATATGACTTGATTCTTCCTTCAGTTTGTTACTCGTCATCTCAAGGTATGAAAGTGTAACACACAGTTTTTCACACTCCTCGCTAACTTCTTTGTTTCACCCTCCGATGCACTCGCACTGTACGACAAACTACTTTTCACAACACAGCCGTTGACGTTGTTTTTGATGGCTTCAATAATGCTTATCAATCAAGAGGTATTGGTCTCGACAAATTCTGCTTTGTCATTCCAAGCGTGCTTCTCACAATTCACACTCACTGTAGAATCAATACCTTTCCTCTTTTTACACGCGTCGTATTTGCAAAACAAAACACCATCTTCATTTACTCGACTCTTAAATTCATGTTTGACGAATGGCGCCGTTTTCCAGAGGTGGGCTGCAAGCGGGTTTGACGGTGGACTGTCTTTCCCAGTATCACCCATTGACGTTTTGGCTGACAAAACGAATGGTCTAAAAATAGAGTATGTTGACGCACGCTCCGACTCTGATTATTCAAATGGGCACATTAGCAATGCCCTCCAATTGAAAGACGTCACACTTTCAGACACACACTACGTGCTGTACTTCTCTGGAGCGTCAAACGAGACTGAAACTATCAAACGGACCATTCAGAACCTCCACGAGAGTGGAATAAAGAGGGTTTCTCTCTTAGGTGGAGGGTATTCTTTATACCACAAATTTTGGACTGAACGCAGTGAAGGCTTTGCCATTGATAATCACACAAAGGAGTGTGCCGTGTGTAAAGGACTTTCAGTGAAGACGTTGTTTGATTTTAGTCCAGCCAAAAAAGACATTCAAAAGAGGAAACTGCGGAGTTCCATTTCCGACCGCCTTAAAGAGAAAATTGTTGAATTAGTTGGGGAGAAATCGACTAAGGAACTTCCATTCAAAAGTGATGATCCGATGAATTACATCCCATTCAAGCGCGATATCTACTATGAAGGAAATGTTTGTGTTCTCGAGTATAACAGTATCGAGCTGACAATCAACTTTGGAGAGCAAGTCCTTGAAGAGATATTATATAATGAAATAGATCACTTCTGTATCACTGGCAAGAGCATTTCGATCTTCATCAAAAATACGCCAAAGGTTGTAAAAGTGACGTGCGTTGACGACGCAACTGAAGTTGCTCAAGACCTTCAAAAGCGGGCAATGGAGTAATTAAAGAACTATTAACAATTAATTATCGAAGTAATAATCTAATTAATAATCAATTACAGTATTCGTTAGTTGTTGTGATGTACTCGAAAGGGTCTTTCGACGCCATTTTTAAAAAGTGTTGTAATGTGATGCACTTACTTTGGTCGATTGGGCGGAATGTATTTTGCGTGTATAAAATTTCGATGGGCTTTTTAAATGGCTCGCCACAGTCATCAACAAGTGCACCATTGACACACAAAGTGTTTTTTACTTGGCAAATCCCATGTGAACTGTGACAATGCCCAAAACAATGCATTTGAGGGTTATACTTTTGAATGAAGGAAATGACTTCTTGACTCCCCGCATGATAAAAAGTGTCGTTGATGATTTTCCTGTTAGAAATGCCTAAATCCATCACACCTAGGGGTGGCTCATGTGATAAACTAATGAGTGGCTTTGTCGTGTCAAATTTCTCTAGTGGTGCTTTGAACGGATAATTTTGACCATAAAACTGAAAATTGCCGATGGTCTTAAGACCATTCAAAAATGTCAAGTTCTTCTGATCCGACTCCAGTTTCAACGACACGTCGCGGAGTTCTAAACGTCTCTCGTGATTTCCCCATATCATTACTGTGTGTTTTGTTGGTTGGTCTGCAAGCCACCTTTGAAAAGATTTCAACTCACTTTTGTTCCCTCCATTTGTCACGTCGCCACATATTATCAAAAAGTCCGTTTTCTTTATAGAAAGCATTCGGTGTGTGTTATGAATATCAGAAATAACAGTAAAATGTGTCGATGACTGTAACATCAAACAGTTCGACTGATTATTTTGTAAATTACTAAAGTTTTAAAACCCTTTTTCTTTTGAAATATTCAATTCACAAGTTTTTGTTCATTTTTTTGAAATGTTATAAATTTAGATAAACAATTTGGATAAACACAATTTGCACTTTTTTTCATTCATTTTAATTCTTATTAAAAACTATATGAAAATTATTTTATTTAAAAATTATTATTATAAAAATTTTAAATATTTATGATAAAAAAAATATAGTAAATCATTGTATAAAAATACTATACTATTATTGTGTATATTATTGTATAATATAATAATAAATATATATATTATATTAAATTAAAAAATTGTTATTAAAATTGTTATTTTATAATAATAATTATATTATTTACAATTGATAATAAATTTTAAAAAAACATTTTTTTAAGAAAAATACTAATAAATGTTATAATAATAACAAAAAAGTGAAGAAACAAAGTTAATATATTTAATATTTAAAATTAAAATTAAACCATACTTTGAAATAAAAAAAAAAGAAACACCATCTTCACTAATTAGTTAACTACCAAAAATAAACAATAACAAAACCTCAAACTAAATAAATAATTATTTTCCTTTTTTTCCTCGAAAATAGTCAACCCCAATAGTTCAACAATAGAACTAAAGAAAGTAAAGAACTCAAAAACAAAGACAATTCAGATGCAAACAGTCGACATGCCAATGAAGCACGCAGAGGGCGTTTTGTTAGGAACCGCCTCGATTGTTGGGATTAAGTACAACGGCGGTGTTATTCTTGCTACTGACACTTTGGCATCGTATGGTTCGATGGTCTATTCAAATCAGATTAACCGAATCGACCGCCTTGGCAAACACACCATCATCGCTGCAAGTGGGGAGTTGAGTGATTACCAAGAAATCAAAAACGTTATGATGAAAAAGGTCAACGGCGAGAGCACCACTGACGACGCCGAAGAAGATGAAGAAGATAAAAAGAACAGCGGGAAAGGGTTAGGCCCAAAGGAGCTTTTTTCCTATTTGAATCGAATGATGTACCAAAAACGAACTGACATGAAACCACTTTACAACACCGTCGTTGTTGCGGGCGTGAAAGACAAAAAGGTGTTTTTGGGACAAACTGATATGTACGGAACTTCATTCGAGGAAAATTATGTGTCGACTGGGATTGGCGCGCATATGGTTATCCCTTTGATCAGAAAGGAATGGAATGCCGAATTCACTCAGGAACAAGCACTTTCGCTGATTAAAAGATGCTTCCAAATTCTCTATCTCAACCATTGCTTCGCAGGTAAAATGTACAAAACAGCGATCGTCACAGATAACAAAGTTGAGATGTCAGAACCTATCACCATCGACACAACAGGAAGATGGGACATTTTCTATTAAAATTTACTCTTTCGTGTTGTTTCACTTTGGTTCACCATATCGTTGTTTGCTTGTTGATAGGGATGGGGAAAAATATTAAAATTGAGTGATGAGGAACATATAATTAACAAAACTCGTTAAAAGAAAAGAGCAACATGATCTGCACAATCGAGCCAATAAGCGTCCCAAACGACGACGAGGCAAGGATAATACCAACAGCAACACGCTCTTCAGCATGTTTCAAAATTGCAAGACTCGTCGCCGAAAACGAGTAGCCCTGGAAAATACCTCCAAAAGCACTCATGAAAATCAGAAGGATGAAACTCACTTGGCGTACCTGTCCTCCAAGGCCGTTAGATTCTTCTGGATATTTGTTCAACACAAACATCGTAAATTGCGAAAAAGTTGGCACCAAAAAACAAAGAAAAACAGAGCTGAATACGGAGAACGCGAAAAGCACTTTTTTGGATGGGATGTACGGAATGAAAATGAACACTGTTCCCAAAAACACGCCCCCTGTAAAAACTATCGAAATGTTCTTCATCACAAATGAGTAATTTCCATAATCGGTACTCGTCTGCCTCGACGCACCAATTGGGTAATAATTGAAAAGACCTGGGTAAAGCGTTGCTGTTGTAAACGCAGTGATAACAATTGTGAGGACATTGTATTTCAAATTGACGATAACGTCCCGCATCTCCGAAAGCGCCGACCGCAGTAGAACCTTGGCTTTAAACGACCTCGAAGATGAAAGAGCCACAGACTGTTCCAGCAAATTTGTTGGTTCAATTTTAATAGCTTCCCTGAACGATTTAAAAGTGAAGTAAACTGTCAACACCATAACAAAAGCAACAACTTCAACAACAAGTAGTACGGACATCATAACATAATAATCGACTTCCGTTTTGCTTCCACCAAGCATAAATCCGATATAATCCATCATTGACGATAGAAACGGCCCACACCCTACCCCGAGAAGATAAAAAAGTAGATGAATCCATGAAATAAGCGAGGAAATGTGTAAAAATGAGAGCATGTTGAACGCTGACAAAAAACCGTGGGCGATGCTCGACATTTCAGCAATGGCCAACTCCACACCATTTTTGTCGTCGATTGTATCTGCCGAATACACCAAGGGTAGAACCCCTTCAATGAGTGAACACAAAATAAATTGACCAACCAACGAAAAACACACAAAGTAAAAGAGTGGGTACTTCTGAAACGAGTTGAAAGAAATCAGAGTTGTGACAACAGTCAAAAAGTTGACAAAAGCAGTGCTGATTGGGATGATGTATATAAATGAGACAGAACCCGCGTACGTCCCCATGTCGTTCACAGTAGAAATGAGCGCTTCATTGAAAAAGTTGTACGAAACCCCTACCAAAAAGCTCACAACAATCGTCGCAAAGTTTGCAATCCAGCTGAGGTCAGTGTTTACTTTCATTTTTTTCGTGCTACTCATCACCCCTTCGTTCTCCATAAAAATAATAATCAGTTCCAAACTTCTATTTCCTCAGAAAATTATTTGGAACGATTTCATTTTTAAGAAAAAGGACTTAAAAATTTACTCATTGATGTGTCATGGTCAACTTTTCTTGTCCTTTGTGATATCAACTTCTAACACGACGAAACAACGTTTTTTCCTCCCTCAAATGTGTTCTTATTTTGCCATCCATCTCATTTCTTCAATCTCATCGTTTTTATAAAATTATCGTTTCTTATCAAAAAATATGTGTTTTTATTACTAAAACTCTAAATTATAATAAACTAATAAATCAATCAAAATAAAAAACAGAATAACAACATTTATTGTGATATTAGTAATTTATAATAAAACAAATCATTAATAATAAGTTCATTTCATTACAAAAACAAAACTAATTTAACTCAAAAAATTGAGTGACACATGATCTCATCCAATCTCCCTCAACCAGCCGTTCAGCCAAACCCGATGGATGCGAACAGTGACAAATTTGATCCCGTCTATTTTATCAACAAAAACATTCCTCAATTTGATCATCGCAAAATTTCAGATCTAGAGGACGGAACGACACACGAGCAAATTCAGATACAAAAAACGGTCTTTTCTCTTCTTCAGTCGCAACAAACATTAGAGCGGGAATCTTTAAAAAGCATGCAGATCTTACCTGACGAGGTATCATCTCTTGGAAGAAAGATGAATACATTGAATGGTGAGACTCAATATACTGAAGCGATATTAAAAAGTATATGTGAAGGTGTTCAACTGCTTGGGCTAATGAAATCAAACATCACCTTCACCGTTCAACTCATTCGACACGTCGAACAACTCGACATGTTGATATCAAATTGCCAGAACTCATTGAAAGATAACGACCCGCTGAGTGCGGCAGACGCGCTTCGAACAGCTAAACTCATCCTTCAAACGTACAATGAAGTGTCGTCGTTAGACATCTTTGCCAATTCGATCAAAGAGCTTAAAAGAGTCTGCAACGAAGTCGTGAGTGCCGCGACTACGGCGGTTGTTCAATTTGAGAAGGACGATATCGACAAAAAGATGATGAGAAACTACTTTGAGTTGGTTGAAGAGGTTTTCGATGAACAGAAAGACGGGTTTAAAACTTATCTGGTCACCCATTTGACTATGGGATATGCAAATGCGTTCCCACTCAATGCCGAACAAAGCTCGTTGTTAAACATCTCCAAAAGGTATCAATGGTACTTGGAGAAGTTGACTTTCGCGAAGGACAAATTCACAAATACATTACCACCCCAATGGAGGTTTTGGGAGTCAATGACACAAGACTTCTGTGCGACTTCTAAGTGTGTTTCTATATCTTATAATATTTGTATGGTATTGTAATATAATATATAATCGTTTACATATTAATCTATAGAGAAGCATTCCACGACTTACTTGAAAAACAGTCACAAGGTAATGCGGAACAATTCACAACGTGTTTGGTGAAGGCTATTCGGAGCACTCGGGCATTTGAAGCTGAGGTAATCAAACGAATTCGACAAGAGAAATGCGTTGAAGGAGAGACGTGTCTGATATATGAAGGAATCATTTCAAAATGTTTTGATGGGTACATGGATTTCTATATCGAAAAGGAGAAGGAGAATGTGATGACATTTTTGAACAAATTCACGAATGAAGAGAAGTTCACGGTCGATGAGGGGTCTGTTGTTCTTTTATCGTCTAAAGATTTGATACTGTATTATAGGAAATGTAGTGAGCGATGTAGTGCGCTGACGCATGGCGAACCTTTAATAAGTGTGTGTCAGGTCATTGCAAATGCAACGTGTGAATTTTCGAAAAGTATGCAACAGAAAGCTGTCTGTAAAGATTTGAAAGAAACGTTGAGGAGGCAAAGTCTTGTTGTCAACACACTGAAGTATGTTTATTTTAGAGTCGAAAGATTGATGACAACAACGTTGAGTCATTTAATCGACCAAGCACATGACATCTTGAGAGTGATGCAAACCAAAATAATTGGGGTTATTGGAGAAATCACAGAACAAATAGTGACTGTCATTTTAAGACCAGTAGACGACATCATGATGGAGATGACACGACAGAATTGGGTTATGCAAAATGACGAAGAAATTGAATACGTTGAGAACATGACACGAGTAATTCAAGACTATGTGACTGTGATTGATAAATACATTGTGAACGACTACTTCTTACAAGTATGTTCATTGATAACCGCGGTATTCTGTGAGAAGTACGTTGATATGTTAATGAAGTGTAAACGCATCAATGAAATAGGTGCGCGAAATCTGTTGATTGACTATTCGCAAGGAAGAGGGTTTTTCCTGAAATTGCCAACACGAAATAATCCGATCGTGTTAGAGGGTATTGGTGACACTTCCGTTAAAAACACGAATTACGATTTAAGTGAATACACATCAGAGACCGGGAAGGAATACACAAAAACGGAAGCCATATTGAAAATCCTTCAAATTGGCGAGAAAGACAAAGCGTATGAAACGTTTCAATACTTCTTCCCTGAGATGTCAAATGACAATTTCCAACGAATATGGGACTTGAAAGAGAAGCAAGGCATTCAGGGCAAAACAGAGGCAACGCTATCAAAGATTAAACTGACATTTTCGAAAAAGCCCGATTGGTACAGGTCGTTCTTCTCGACTATGCAGTGAAATTGCAAATTGAGTACTTTTTTATATTACTTATTGTTCCAAATGTAACGAAAACACATTTGAATTTTTGATCTATGAATGAAACACTCTTTGGAGGTTTCTTGATATAGTCAGTCTATTTTTATGTTCTTGAGGACATTATATTGTCGAGAGACTCACATTGTTATTTTCGGCTCCACAGGGTTGTTTTCTTATTGTTTATTGCTTATTTAATAATATGGTTGACACGTCTTGATCGGTCTTGTAGCTTTTTCCATGGTTCTTTCCTCTCTATTCACAAACTAGTGAAAGTCTGTCACCTCGATCAACTATGTTCTTCACTATTGTTAGTGAAATTTTTAATTTCTTTGGTGTCGCTTGCAAGTTTTTGTAATGGAAGAAAAACACAACTATTTTATAGTAAAATGCCTTTGTTGTTCCACTTGTTTTTGAGCTTTTTTGATAGTCAAAACAAACGTTTGAGGTGATGGAAATGGCTCATACATATTTATTTAACTCAAATACACGTTACAAATGATACGAATGTACTATAAATAAAGAACAAAATGGTCCACAAATAATAAAAATTAAAACATAGTTGGGAATCTTTCGTTATAGAACTTGAGCTCGTCTCTCACTTGCTTCTCTGTCACCGTCATAAGTCCATCTTCCAAAGTTGATGATCCGTGTGCTTTCTTTGGATCGCTCTTAAGTTCTTTTTCAAGATTTTCTTTAGTCTTCTCTCCGAATGGGAGTCCAAAGTGTTGGTGAATATCTTTAATAGCATCAAATGGGTTCTTTGTGAATTTCTTGAAGGAGACATCATAGAATTGACTAGCTCGCTCTGGTTTCTCGTTGACCCAACTGTCTCTTGCTGCAATAGCATTCTGAAGTGCCAATTTTGTCATATACAGTACTGAGTTGTTCAGCCACTCCTTGTCATTCATTCCAACATCTTTAGGGCATTGCAACTGTGCTTGTTTATAGAGGTGCAAACAGCTTTTAAAGTTTGTGAATGGGTCTCTATGGACCCACACAAATTGTCCATCGGGGAAAGTTTGTAATAAGTTCTTCATGAAACAGATATGTTGCACGTTCTTCAAGCACAAATACTGGTCTTCACTGATTTTATTCTCGAGAATATCGATCTTTAATACGTCTCGCAAGATGTCGTAGATGTATTGCCAATCTCTTTTAAAGATCTGTTTTCTATATTCCTCATAGCGCGGAATAGCACACGCTTGTGCAAACGAGCACCCCAACATTTCCATCACAAAGTAGTCCTCTTCCGGTTCATTCACTTTAAAGCCGTGGGTGGTTTCTAAGTCGTCACTGTTCTCATTCAAAAAGTCGACAATAGTCCCACAAAACTGCTTTCTGTGCTTTTCGTCCATTGTCTTGTCTCCTGGGAAGAATTGTTGGTACAACGCAACAGTGCGAGCGTTCTCTCCACAAGCCAAAAGATGGTGTAAAAAGGTCGTACCACTTCTTGGCAACCCAATAATAAAAAGTGGCTTCTTCAGCTCTATAGTCGATATCTCTGGAGTCATTTCGATCTCTTTCACCATACGGACAGAAGCCTTCGAGTGAGTATAACATATAAATATGGATTAATATAATAAATTTTATTATATTAATCCTTAACAAGTTATTACTATTAATTATTATACTTATAGTAAAAAACAAACCATTAATTTCATTGCAAATTGCATGATATAAGGAAGATAGACATCCTTGGGAAGCACTAACGGATTGATTCCCGCAAACATTGGAATGAAACCCATCATTATGGGACTTCCTCTTTCAAAGTACTTTTTCGTCTCTTCAAAATACTTGTTGTATTCCTCTCGTCGTGAAGAGTCAACGTAATATAATATAAACACAGCCGCCTTCTTCATCAAAGTCCAAAGTGTCTTAAACGCTACATCATTGAGTAGAGGGGCACCGTAAGGGCAAGAGTACGTTGGTTCGTATAATGCGATATTTTCAAATCCCTCGGCCATCTTGAGTACAAAGCAACTGAACCTTTTCAGTGGTCTGGCTTTTTATACTATAAAAGTGGTTTGTTATAGTTGATTTTACTATATGATTAGCCTCCTATATTTATATGAATCTCGTTTGGAATTTTTTATTTTTCACTAAAAGGGGTTTTGAACAATAGAAACGTCTTTCTTTTTATGTGAAGATTTTATTATGAAATAACGGGATTTATACGGAATAAAACTTTATTAAAATAAAGTCTTTTAAAATAAAAATAGAATTCAAAATTGTTTTTTATCTGGTGAGATTACTACATTTGTAACGTAAAAAATCAGGATTTCTGCCACGTAAAACCATTCGTTTGAATTCAAAAAGACTAAATCTGATAATGACCATTCCTACATTTACTCTGACTGTTTGGGAAAGAAAAAAGAAAAAAAAATATCGAATTTGGG
The DNA here is from genome assembly GCF_000330505.1 of Entamoeba invadens IP1. NCBI lineage: Eukaryota > Evosea > Mastigamoebida > Endamoebidae > Entamoeba > Entamoeba invadens. The sequence continues at coordinate 1,052,939 of NW_004443648.1, read as the reverse complement.
AAAAAAGTCAGTATTTTTCATCGATGATTTTTATTAGTCTATTTTTATTGAGATCGAATTATTTATTATTTTTTGTTTTTTTTGAAGGAAACAATTTTTTTTAGAATTTGCATTTCGTAACTAATCATTTGTTAATTAAAATATAATATTATACATTAAATATAAATATGTATTGGTTTATTAATAAAATTATATAATAAAATACAACAACAATAATAATATCGAAAGTTCATTTATTGTCGTGTTCATTTTTTTTATAGGGTTTGTATTTGACTAAACCGTACACACTGGTCACACACGTGTTTAAGTGAGATCATATAATATTAAAAGTAATAAGATAACTATTAAATGATTACTTTAAGATTGGATGAAACGAAAAATAAAAACAGATTGCCAATTATCTAAATAACAGGAGAAAATGTTTTTATAATAATGCAAAAAACTATTAATTATAGGTTCAATTCTATTCATTTGTTTATACTAATATATTATACTAATATAGAAAGCCAATCTGGTATTATAATTAATGGTTTTATAGTTTAAAATGTCTCATTTTGACTCAAATTGATTCGACAGTTTAGTATCCAACAAAACACTAGAATGTTACAATCAAAATAAAAAGTTATCGGAGAGCTATTCATTTATTTCTGATCATTTTCCTTTAAAAACATAAAACTTCCGAATTCAATGCCTATATAATCAACATTTTTTCAACAAAAGAAGTAGTAAATTAAATGGTTAATAATAGTAAAACATTAGTTTTCTTTATTTGTCAATAGTCCGACGCTTTTCATAGAGTTGAATACAAAACACTTTGCCTTTCCCAACCATTCAACAACCAAATTTTTTGAATAAAGTGCAACCCACCCAATTAAAACACCACAAATATCTCCGGCAAGTAATTGATACATATAATGATCATTCAAATACCATCTTGAGTAATTGACTAATATCAAAACAAAACAATTTGCACAAAGAAATAAGTTCTTTGCTCTCTGTGTTAACCTTTTCTGTGAGTTGATATAATACTGCAAAAGTAGTAAAAAACAGCTCCAAAATTGCGTGTGTGATGATGGAAACCCTTTTCCATTATGTAGCGATAGTGGTGGTCTTTCACAATTAAAAACACGCTTGAGAACAAGACTAATTCCTTCATTAACGAAGAGTGTGAGTAATACACACATCGTGAAGGGGTCTTGACAAAAGAGGATGATGGCACATAACCCACCCAACACAAACAAATGCGAAATTGAGATATAACCCATCATTTCCCCAATACGATCACCCTCTTCAAACATCACCTCCGCAATCCACACAGGCTTCAAGTTCCTCTGCATTAAGAAAAGGTGTTTATAATTATAAGTTCATAATGGTTATAAAGTTAGAGCAATTCAACTCATAACAAGACATCAACGAAACCATATAAAATGATTTAATCTCTTTTCTTTTCCTTCGCTAAATCAGCCATCGACATTTTGGGGATGGTGTACCCGCACGCAACCATTGAAAGTACATACGAGAATGATGGGAACCCAACAAAGAATGTGAATGCGTATCCGTTGAGTCGAATGTTCGACAACAAAAACCCTGATATCTTGCTCAAGGAGAGGGAGAAGAAAAATGTGATAATAAGCAACGAAAATCCAATAGCGTTTGCTGCGGCGTAGTAATTCATTCCGTGTTTCTCTTTAGTAAAGAATGCTCTTGAAACTGGAATAGCAACATACGACCCAAGAATGTATGCCAAAAACATCACTGGAACAAATGAAAGTGAACTGTAGACGGTTGGCATGAACTTAGAGACTAAAATGTAAATAACAAGGGAGAAGAGTGGCGCAACCATTGAAAGTGTTGAGAAAAACTCGTCCTTAATGAATGGCATGATGTACTTCGAGTAATGTGTATATCCCATAACAACAACTGGGAAGAATAACATTGGTGCATATGAGTATTGCGACAAAATTACTGCAACTGTCCCACACACAATGAAGACAATATCAGAAATTAAATACTCTTTAATGTATGAGACTGGGAATGTGTTGACCAACATAGCTGACAATCCAAGACCCAATAATGCCAAAGCACCACCAGTACAGTAATCGACAATCTCGACGTTTTCAGTTTGAAGGGACTCTGGAATAGTCTTGAGTAACTTTGAAATCAATTCACCAGACAACAAGTCCAAGTACTCACCATACGGTTCAGACAATGGTCCGTCCTCTGAGTTGCATTTAAGGATGTATCTCATTGTGTTTTTCGGTACTTTCATATCAAGTTTCTGCATCGCCAACATCGCGTATTCGGTGCCAACGCAGTTTGATTCGTTTTGTCTCAAGAACAAGTCGAAACTTCCATCGGGCAAAATGACTTTGTTGTAAAAGTGCGTGATATTTTTGATCGCGACTTTCACTTCATTTGTATATTCTTCCACGTCTTGTGCTTCAACCAACAAACTGGTTCCAGCATACATCACTTCAAGATCAGAGTGTCCGTCCTTTCCGTCCATAATAACTGAGGTGTCATTTCTCAACATTCTCAACACAAACCGGACTGTGTTCTTATAGTTATTGGTCTTCTTATAACTTTCAAATTTGCCAATTTTCTTCAACAAGTTGTGAGCCAAGAAAGTGTTGTATACGGACTGTGGCTTGTTTTTACCACTGACAGTCTCCTTCTTTTTCTCTTCGCCTTCTTTCTTTTCAACACCAGATTCAACTTCTTCCTCTTCATCCTCCAAGTCGTCTTCTGGCTCAGAATCCTCTACGATCTTTTCCAAGTCAGGGATAAATCCATAGTTGTCGTAATGTGCCATGACATCACTCTCTTCAACATTCTTACCCATTTCAGACAAGAAGAACATGTTCTCGATTCCATTCTTCTTCATGACAGAGTCGAAGTCTTCTTCATTGGCTTGTGCTTTGTCCTTTAAGCCAAGGTTGACCTTGATCTGATGAAGTCGATATCTTTCTTCAAGAGACTTAGCTTCTTTCTCAAATAACTGAATTGAATGTTTGAGGTTGTTAGAAGCATTATTTGTGTGACTGAATAATGGAGCGACCAACACTAAAACTAAAGCAGTGATGATCAAACCAAAGCCAATTGTAATTTGGAATTTTGTTGGCATAATAAAAGAGAATTGGTTTCCTTTTTTAGATACTTTTTTTGTTTGGCGAGCAGCCTCGTTGGCTTTGACTTCTTTGTTCGACTTTTTCGTCTCTCTTTCCTTTGGAACGTCTTTGACTTTCGCTTCTTCCTTTGACATGAAGACTACAATTTTAGAGTTTTCAATCTCGTTTTTGTGAACTGAAGTTCCTCACATTTCTTTTACTATTATTAATAATTTTTTTTACTAGAATCAAAGTTTTCATTTTTTGGAGTTCGGTGAGTTATTTTGTGAAATAACAATTAAAATAATTAATTGTGATTTTACTCTTGCAAATGGTTATTATTGGCAATTTTATTAATTATTCTCATTATATTAATTAAGACTATTTTTTTATGGTAATTAATCAAA
>NW_004443648.1:1046696-1049325 GCF_000330505.1 Entamoeba invadens IP1 | reverse complement strand
AATGTTATATGGCAATTTATTATTATCTCATATATTAATTAAGAACTATTTTTTTATGTAATTAATCAAATCGTTATGCCGCAAAAAGTGATAAAATGATAAAATATGTTTTCTCCTAATATACTAATATATATAATATAAATATTATCTTTATTTAATTAAAAATTATTATTTAGTTATAGTAAAAACAATTAATATTTTTTAAAAAAACGAATTCGAAACCCAAAAATTTCCAGAATTTTTTTTCAAACGAACCCAATGATTTTCAACAACATGTCTTCTTATTATTTTTTAATTAAAAATTTAATTAATCAAACTATATATTATAACTATTCTTTTTTCAAAAAAGCGCCTGAAATAACCTTTTTTTTTTGTTTGAAAATGATGGAGTTTTAACACTAAGTTGATGAAATAAATAATAGAAACTATTTAAAGTCAAATGAAGACTTCTGTCTTAGACACACTCAAAACAAAGACAGAACGAGCTGTCAACGCAGCCGTCAACGCAATGGACAAACAAGATTGTTCAGAAGCAGAGTTTGCAAACACAAACTTGAAGTTACTTGATGAGTACGAATACTACACAAGAAAGACCAAAAGCATCACCAATAAGATCCTTGACGCATTCCAAATCGTCATCGACCAAATTGGAAATCTGTCCGAATTACAAAGAAACTTTCATTCACAAAGAGATGTCTTGCCAGTCCAAAAGGATGAAACGACACTTCAAATCAACTTCTTACTCTTCACACAAGGCAATTTCACAGCTCTTAAAGAAGAAATGTCAAAGTGTGTTGTCAAACAAGCCGAACAATTGCTCAAAGAGATTGGAGACGTGAAACAAAACTTCACAAAGAACATGCGGAAGCCTGTGGACACTTTAGAATCGATGGTGGTCATGCGATATCAGTTGTCGAGACTTTTCAATTCAAGGACTTTTATTATGCAGACACAACCGTATAAGATCTACCAAATGTTTAATAACAACATCAACAGCTTCTATGCAACCAACCAGAATTTGAATGGGTTCATCGACAACATAGAAACAAATGAAGCCGTGATACCAACAATTCAAATGAAATGCGTGCCTTATGTTGGAAAGACTTTAGGCGAAATTTTGGACTTGGAGAGGAGGAAAAGAAATGAGATACCAAAGGTCATCGAAGAGATGATCAGTTTGATTGAAAACAAGTTCATCGAACGTCAAGGACTCTTTAGAACAGCAGCTTCTTTGAAACAAGTCAGTGAATTGTACCACAGACTCTCGGTGTCAAATTTGAACGAGTTCCCCTGTGAGACTATCGCAAACACTTTGAAACGATTTACAAGAGAATTACCAGGAATGATGTTTTGTAATTCTCTTGCTCGAGACATGCTCTCGGTATACAGTTTGTTCATACTCATTTATTAATTATTATAATTAATATAAATTATAAAAGAATTGGACTTATATAGAAGAGAAATCAACAGAGCGGATGGAGCGTATTGATGAGTTGGCACACTTGTTCTCAACACAACGGTGGATTCCCGAGGAGAAAATCACATTTTTCAAAGCACTGTGTTTAATGTGTCACCATGTGGCTCAAAATTCAGAGAAGAACTTGATGGGCGAAAAGAACTTGGCTGTCTGTTGGACACCAACACTGTTTTCTGTTGCAAGCGATGATATTGGGGAGTACTTGGAAATGATGACTTTCATTATCACAGAGGCAGACACGATATTTGCAGACACCCGATTCAATTACTCGAAGAACGTCACAACAACCGTCAGAGGGAGAAATTTAAATACTACACAACCCGAGATGTTGTGCACCGTGCCGACATCGATGATCCCAAAAGTACCTTCCCAACAAGAAAAAATACCAAAAATGACGTCTGAAGGCGCGTCACCTATTTTTTCACCTTCATCGATTCCTGCGTTGAGTCCGAGAAATAACTTGGACCCCGTCAATCGTTATGCTATTAAACCACAAAGACCATTAACCATGCTCCCACCTTCCGCACCACCCCCCAAGGCTCCTAAATATAAACCACAACAAAGAGATGACTTAAACTCGGGCTTCCTCTTAGAGGATTTGTAGACATCTAATCATGTTCTTGCATAATCAATTGTTATAAAAATGGTTGTTTAATTGTGTGATGTGGATCATTGGAAGAAAAGAGGAACTCCAAAAGTTATTCATTCTGCTTGAAGAACTTGTGTTGCATTGCTTCTCGTGCACAAAACCTTCTTCCAGGAACGTAGTCGAGCAGTCCTAATAAAAGAGAAACGCCACTCTCTCCAGCCCTCTTGAGCTTTTCTAGTATCTCATCTTCTGGTTGAAATTGGTAGGTGAAGTACGACTTGTTGAAATATGGCATCTTTTCTAAGTCTTCATCACTCGGCTTTCCTAAGATGTTTAAAATGCGGTGGATCTGATCGATATCACTGTCTCCTCTAAAAAGAGGCTCTTTAATCACCATCTCAGCTAATACAGTACCAACAGACCATAGGTCAATTGCGGAGGAATACGTCTGACTCCTCATTATGAGCTCCGGCGCTCTGTACCACATTGTCACCACCTCAGCCGTATAATGCTTTATTGGTATCCCAATCGACCTTGCTAGTCCGAAGTCTCCAAGTTTGACT
>NW_004443648.1:980374-1046596 GCF_000330505.1 Entamoeba invadens IP1 | reverse complement strand
CGGAGCGAGAGTCGTGGCGACATCGAAGTGCTTGGCGATTGTAAAGAAGACACACTTCTACCTCTTGAATCCTCGGAGTCGGAATTCGACGATCCCCAAGTCATGACATTCTCATCTTCAACGTTGTGCCACGAGAAACTCGACTGCGCTATGACCTTTAGTGGTTTCATCTTAAACGGATTCACATTTAAAATGTTGAGTACATACCCACATTTTAATGCTCTGATAAACGTTACAAAGTAGTTGTGTTGCACTTGGAAGAACTTGTCTCTGTTTTGTAAGTAGAAAAGTGTGTATTGCCCGCCATAGACTCTTCTGACGATTTCTTCCATTGGAACATCTTGTGGAACCAATGGAAGTGGTAGACTCAATAACTCCAACTTCGTTTTTGATTTAATGAATTGGTGTGTTAAAGCTTCTGAGGGGGTCAATCGCTTAGCTGGGTCATACTCCAGTATTTTCTTTAAAAAGTCGAGTAAGAGTGCTCTCCAAAGTTGATCGTTGTCGCGGACAAAAGCGTTTCGATGCAACGGAACGTGTTGACAAATTTGCTCGAGTGTTTTATATCTGAAGTACTTCTTGTTCTCCAACAACTTGACGTTATTTTCCTTCTCGTATTGTTGAGGACTCTTCATTTCAAATACAAATGTATTTCCTTTTTGTGTCATGTTATAATACTTATCCGTCTTTGTCCCTTTCTTTAGTAGATAATCTGGTATCGGGCCCAACATGTCGACAATTTTAGCCAACTGGTTATATTCGTTCTCGCCCGGGAAGAGTGGGATACCCAAAAACAGTTCAGCTGCGACGCATCCAAAGGACCACATGTCAATTGCACATGAATAAGGCAACCCCAATATAATTTCTATGGCACGATAATGCCGACTTTGAATGTAACTATAAAGAGTTGATCGCTCAAAACAAGCACTCCCAAAGTCGATCAGTTTAATATCACTTGTGTTTGGGACTAACAAGACGTTTTCAGTCTTCACGTCGCAGTGTATGATATTCATAGTTGTTAGGCCGTGTAATGCTTCTAACAATTGACGCAATACATGCCGATTAAAAGTCAGTCCCATACCCACATTTTTGTTGCTTCGTAGCATGTCATACAAATTGACAGAGAGGAGTTCGCTCACAATGCAGACGTGTCCTTGATACAAAAAGTAGTCGATCATTTTAATAGTGTGATACTTCCCATCTTGGTCGACAATATCTCGAAGTGATGATAACACGGCTATCTCGAGCATCCCTTGTCGAAAAAAAATCGGCTTTGACTTCAAGATTTTGACCGCGACCAAACTGTTGTCTGAGCAATTCCTGCACTTCAACACTTGTCCAAACGTCCCACTCCCTAACGCCGATATCACAACGTATCTCGATTGTGGTAAAAACGAACACGAGTCACCTCTATTTGTCATTTGATTGTTTTTCTTACCAAATCATCGACTAACAAACTCTTTTGAAAAAGCTGATCCGATGTTATCATCGATCGCTATGATCAGTTCATAATTTGCATTGTCTTTGTTGTTGTTATGATACGGTTCCGTAAGTTTTGTCAAGTACCTGTGCGTGTTCAAAGTAGGGTTTTGAATGTTTTCAAATTTGAACGTCCTTGTGATGTCTAGAGTAAGCGCATAGATCGGGCGGAACCGCGACGCTGTTCGGGGCGTTGTGATAAATGGGTTAAAAGGGACGTCGGTTGGATTCATCTTGAAATGAAATGAAAGGTTGCTCAAGTCACAAAAAGACCTTTACAAATTCCCTTTTCTTTCATTTGATTCCATACTCTCAATCTCTTTTTCTGGTATTTTCGGGAGCTTGTTGTTTTTTTTACTAGTAAGTCGTAATTATTTTATTAGAATATATATTATTTTTAATTTAATACTCTTTGTCATTTTTAAAAATGTTGGTTAATGATTTAAATTTTTTATAATAAGATAATACAATTAGAAAAATTAAAAAGAAATTCATAATTAAATAACTAATTGATTTATAGTATTTCCATCTGTATTGAAATGTTTTGTTATTTTAACAATTCATGTTTTTTTATTTGTGATCGAAAAAATTAAGTTCATTTTAATAAAATTATAATTTTTAATACTTTTTTAATAATAAAACTTTTCTTATTTTTCAAAAATTATTCAATCACGTAAATTTTATTTTAATACCAATTTTTAAAATTTTTATGTTGAAGATTTTACCAAAATTGATTAAAACTTTATTTTTGCACCAAATATCTGTAATTTCAAGAAACCCTAAAACAAAAAAATTCAAAATATTGATAACAATAGTATATTTTAATTAAAATTAATTAGATAACAAAATTCAATTCAAAGCAAAAAATACTATTAAACATACTAAAAAGAACTATATTATTTTATCATAAAAAATTCATTCAACTCGAATTTCAATGCCGTTCAATTTTCTCACATGCATCTCAGTTTTCTCGAGTTTAGTGATCATCTTTTTTACTCTGACACTTTTCTCATCGAGCACTTCACAATTGCGGTTTACCGTTGAACCGTACGATAATCACGTCAAATACAAATACGTAGCGCCGATAAAAAACAAAGCGTGTCCGAATGGGATTGATGTTGTTTGGTTGTGGGTGAATGGTTCAGACCCCAATTTTTTAGACTTGTTAGCCAAAAGTGGGAAAAAGAGTGGAGCGGGGAGGTATCGTGATTACAACACATTACAGTACTCCCTTCGCTCTGTATATGCATATGCCCCATATATCAAGAATTATTACATAGTCACGCTCAATCAAATTCCAGACTTTTTAAATACGTCGAGTTTCCAGTTTAATGAGTACACTTTACGTATCGTCGATCACAAAGAGATATTTCCAAACCCTAAAGACCTTCCTGTGTTCAATTCCAATTCTCTGGAAGTGTCTTTACACAACATTAAAAACTTGTCGTCGTGTTTTCTGTATTTGAACGACGACATGTTGTTAGGAAAGAAGTTGGACATCTCGCACTTTTGCAGGAAAGATGGGAAATTGAATGTCTACCATAACACGTGGAATGCTCCCGAGGCAGATGGGATGAAGCGGAATTTGTGGCATCGCAGTGTAGGAAACAGCAACAAATTAATCAACGACAAGTTCCATCCCCAGAACAAGACGATCAAGCACCCATACTCCAGTCACCACTGTTATTTCTTTAAGACTCAAATCCTTCAAGAGATGGAAAAGAGTTATCAAACTCAATATAACTTAACAAGAAAACACAAATTCAGAGATGGAACGGACTGTGCTGTCCCTTTCATGCATGCGGCATATTCAGTCGAGTCGAATAGGGGCGTTTATGTCAAAGAACGGAACTATTACTACGGCCTTGTAGATAACAACAAAACTAACAACTTGAAAATAGTCAATGGAGTCAAAAAGAAGAAACCACAGTGCATCTGTTTGAACGACGGGCTTGACGATAAAAATGTGACTGCGATGGATAACGCAATCGAAAGAATGACGGACTGGCTCAAAGCGATATACCCAAATCCATCCCCCTTTGAAAAATATCATTGATTGCTGTTTCAATACAATATCTTACTGAATTATACTTTCACGTGACAATAAAATTGCCTAAAATTGTAGGAACGAACAAAAAAGTCAATCAAAAAGTGATTTCCTTTTACTCCTTGTGTTCTTCTTTCACTTCAGTCTTTGTGGGTTCACCTTTCTCTTCTTCTTTCTTGTCTTCAGTTTGTTTGGCGGAAGTTTCTTTCTCTTTCAGTTGTTCCCATTCTTTTTTGGCCTTTTCAGTATAGGCCTCTTGTCTCTTCTTTTGTTCTTCTTCGACTTGTGAAAGGCTCCCAAGGGCACTGAACATTCTAGCATATCTTTGTTTGTCCTTTTTGTCGGCTTCGACTTGTTTTTTCTTGATCTGTGACATCTCAAGTTTGACTTCTTTGTTGTTGGGGTCGATCTCTAAGACTTTGTTGAAATCAACTTGCGCCTTTTCGACTTGCAATTTCTCCAAATACGCCTTCCCACGTCGTAACAACGCCTTCAAATTCTTTTCATCGGACGCTGTGACTTTGTCACAATACTCGATCACACTGTCGTATTGTTTGAGATGCAAATACATCGCCGAGACATTTGAATATAAAATCAATTGGATCTTTTTGCTTGCCTCTTTTTGATCGTCGGGGATCCTATAATCGTTGTCCAAGTATTCCAACCCTCTTAAATAACACCGAAGTGCTCTCTTCTGCATTTTTCGTTTGACTAACTCATTGCCTTGGATCTTTTTCTGTTCGGCATGTTTGACGATGTTTTCTGGCGCTATGGTATATGGACTGGGGACCGACTCCATTGACTTTAAAGTGACTTTAAAACTGACTTCTGCCTTTGGTGGAATATTTCTTGTTTTGTCGCCCTCGTCACCAAACGCGTCTTCTGCTTTTAATGTGAACGAACAGACTTCATTTAATTTCATCGACTCAACCCCTTTCTCAAACCCGTCACAGATGACGGGGAGGTCGCCAATAACAAATTTGAAGTCGTTTTTACTTTCAATGACTTTGTCGCCAAGTGACAACGTGTAGTCGACAACACAAACACAATCGTCCAAGGGTTTCTCATACCCAGTCCCTTCTTTTTCAACAGTTTTTGGAAATTGTGGGACTGAAGGTTCTTGTACTATTGGTTCATCTTGTGCGTCGTCGTGGTCATGACAACACGAGCCACAACAAGCGTCATTGTGTTCTTGACATTCACCACATCCGCACTTCTCCGTTTCCATTCTGATATTCAAAGAGTTCCATTTAACCCTCTTATAAGTGAACACAATATGACGTGGATTGTCCATCAGACGCTCATCTGTTGCCACGTGGGATCGGTGAATTTTTGATTTTTACAATTCTGAGTGTTTTGCCCTCTTCACTCATATTTCTTTATTATTGTATTTATTAAAATATTTTTTATTAGTATTATTAGAAGTTTGGTATTATTTGTATTAATCCGCCTTGAGGCCTCTTTTGAAATTAACTAAACAACACGTTGATCGTTGGTGCTTCTTCTGGGATATTATACATATTTAGTTTTTTTATAGTTCATGTACCTTCTTTATGGTATTAATAGTTTTATAGTTATTTTATAGTTTATTGAATTGATATGATTATTTTATTGGCAATTTCATAACAATTGTTCTTTAAAAAACTATATCTTATAATAAACTATAAGAAAATATGATAAAAAATAATTAATATTTATAAGTATACTATATAATTTAATTGTTTTATAAATAATAAACAATTAAAATAAAGAATATAATTTAGTAAAATTATATTAAAAATACAGACAAACGGACAATTAGGGTTCGATGGGAAAGAAGAAACTCAATTAGTGTATTTGCAACACACATGAATGACCCATTTCTCGTTCCTTTTAAAGAGCGTATACAAAAAGAATTGCCGAAGAAATCCGAAAAAAAAGTAGGGCGCATTCGTACAAGTAAGTTTACTGGCAAAGAAAGAGGGGATCTTGACGACGAGCGTCTTAAACAAGCCAAAGAACACATTAAAGACACCGAAAAAAATGTTAAACAGCGAGAGGATGTCGAGGACGAGGAGACTAAAACGAAGAATGTGTTTGAGCAAATTTTCCAAGAATCCGTTTGTTAGTGTAATGAAGTGTGTTGGATGCATGCAGTGACTCACATGTAGTTGGATAAAACAAAACAACGTGAAGACTTGGCTTCGACGTTGACTCTTTCTGATATTTTCTCGATTAACAAAACACGAACGATGACACAACCGTATACATCTGCTATTATCAGTCCGACCGACCAAACAAAAGTTTACTTCTCGTCACAAGATGGGAAGATTATGACATACGATATCACAACTAATAGATTCAGTGGGGAATTTATCATCCCAGAGACTAAAAAATCTTCGAGACGTCCTCCCATCAATAATTTGACAATCGACCAAGAAGGAACTGTGTTGGTTGCTGCCGCTTCAAATAAACATGTCTACTGCTTTGATCCCAAAACAAATGAGTTGTCCGGTGATTTAAGAGGACATCAAGACGAAGTTATGACGTGTTGCTTTAGAGAAGGGACACTTGATCTCTTCACTTCTGGGAACGACAGGTCAATCAAAATGTGGAACATTGCGACGATGGGGTTGATGGACACGTTCTATGGTCATTTGAACTCAGTGACTACTGTTGATGCACTTTCGAGTGAACGGTGCTTGACGGCGTCGACCGACAAGACTCTTAGAATCTTCAAAGTAGTTGGAGAGACGCAATTAGTCTATAATTCCCATGAAATCATGGATTGTGCTGCCTTTTTGGACGAAGCGAAGTTCATTGCTGGGTCGAATGTCGGAGATCTGTCACTCTTTGGTGTGACACGTAAGACGCACATTGAGAAATTAGATAAAGCACACAAGAATGGGGTGTCCACTATTAAGTGCATTCGTTACAGTGACGCCTTCTTTACTGGTGGAGTTGATGGAGTAGTTAAGTTCTGGAGTTATAAAGACAGAATTGCGTATTTAGATGGCGAAAGGCACTTTAACTTGAGTGGCAGTGTCCAATTGCCGGGATGTGTCAATGGTATTGATGTGATGAGAGATAATTCTGCGATAGTCTGTGCTGTTGGGAGGAGATTCCGGCTTGGTGATTGGCATGCGGACCCGAGTCGTAAGAACGGTATTGCTATTATCAAACTGAAGTGATTGATTGAATAATTTAGTCTAACTTTTTTTGGTCACTTTGTCACACTCAAATGTTTTTGTTTGGAAGCGAATTATTTTTTTTCTCAGTAAGTTGAACTGGAAATCGACACTCAAACTGAAAAATGTAAAGGGATGAGCAGACAAGGTACTATGACTATCGAACAACGATTTGAACAACTGATGAAGACAACAAGAAGTAAAGAGAAACTTTTGGAATATAGGAAACTCTTAACTATTCTCTTGAATTATGGAACGGGTGCGGCTCCGTCGATTATTAAGTGCTTGACAGCAGAAATCACAAACGAGAAGTCCCCACTGTTACTGAAATATATTGCAAGTGAAGCGTTGTATTCCCTCCCGGAAATGAACATTACTATGAGCGAAAACGCGTGCGATATATTTTATATCATTTATTGCTTGAGAAAAGGCCTTCCTGTGACTTCTATGATCACTATCATGAACATCATAGGGCTCATGGTTACCGAAAACAAACTGATCTCACACTTGCTGGTCCCCATTTTGTTTGCTGTTTGCGGGAGAGAGAAGATATCGGAAGCAGAAGCCGCACAAGTCGATACGACTATCATTAGATATCTCCAAATGAATGTTGTTGGTGGAACACTGGAGTTTAACCCTAGTAAGTTGCCTCTACAAATCCAAGAACAAGACGGAAGAACGAGTAACATCCCTGTATTCACTATTATGAACGTTTCTAGTCGGAATGTGTACTCCGTAACTATGTCACAACACCATCAAGTGGTGTCTAATTTGATACTTTACGTATCAAAAGTTAATGTGTTTGTTATTCATTTCGAATAGTTTTTAATAACGAAAGAGTAACGTGGTAGATCAGTGACATTGTGTGAGACTATTATAGGATATGTCAATCAAGTGTTACAACAACTCCAACGAATCCAAACATTCACTCAAATGCATACCGTGATCTACCACGAAATGATTCGCCTCTTGGGAACTATTGCCGCACGACACCCAACACTCGCACAAAACGTTTCGACAGTGTTCCAATCGATTCGAACACACGCGGAAAGAGTTGACCCGTTTGTAGCGCTCTCGTTGTTGGATTCCACATTGATCATATCTTCGGAATTTTCACAGAGCAACGCTCAAAAGGTGAATGCATTTATCGCAGAGTATTTGGTGAAGAATAACGGATTTACAGACGTGTTGCTTGTGAGTGAGACACTTCGTGTGCTTAAGCGCCACTCTGTTGCGTTATCTACAGAGCCCATTTTCTTCCCATTCAGTGCAATTGCGTTACACTCCACAGCGATTCAAAGAGAAGTCTTACCACTTCTCTATTTGTTCATTGCAAATAGCAACGCACCCGCCGTGTTACACTACATCTTGGATCTTCCTATCTTGGCACTCTTACAAACACTGTGTTACCCGGGAAGTGCCGATAACGAGAAGAGGACCGAGATGTATGCGTACTCATACAGCTATATGTACAAAGGTGCATATGACACAAACCATTTGTGGCGTGCAGAAAATTTGAATAAAGTGGAAGAGTTACTTTGCAGACCCGAGAAAAACAGCGGGCGAGTCAAAGCGGCGATGAAGTGTGTTCCTTCGTTGTTGCGAGTGTTCTTCCAAGCGGTTAGTGTTCGATACAAAAGCGAGAGTGACGCGCTGAATATCGTTAAAGCAATCATCGCGCGATACAACTATTTGTTCCCCGACAACAACTTCATTAAATTAGTCCACGAAGCTTTCATATCTGCGTTGAGTGTTTTAATTAAAGCCGCGCCATGTATTTTGAGTGTGTTAGTTGCAGCACTTGATGGGTTACTCAAGAATTCAGACTTTGTCGAAAACACGCAACAAACTGAATTTGCAAATCATTTGTGTTTGTTGGTTGGAGAGAACGCCCACTTCATTAAACCCGCTGAAATTGAATTTTTGCTTGCAGAAGTCGATCCTCAAACATTCGAAGATTCAAATTACCCGGAATATCTTCAAGTCTCACTCCTCTCATTGTACTGCAAATTGGGACAAGCGATTGGACAGAATTCAAAGTTTGTAATGTTCTACTTATTAGTGTGAAAAGAATGTTAAAGTGACAAATAGAGTCAAACTCACGTTGTGCAAATTGGTTGGAAAAGTCTCGATGTACCCAATGCTTGCCATGAGAGCAACTGAATTGTACGCACTCTTTGCTACTCCGGGACTCGCCGAAGCCACTTTCAGAGGATTGCAATTCGATTACATTGATGTCGACGCACCATTGCCCGCATTGGTCTCTTCTCTCGATGCGTGTGATGCCCATCCTCTTCACCCATTCACACTCTTTGTGAATGAATCAAATTAACACGTTTTTTATTTATAGGTTATGCTATATATTATACTATAAATATACAATTTTTTATAGTAAATAGATGCTTTAAAAATAGAAACAATAAAGTCGATATAAAGAACAGTTGTATTTACTTAGTCGTACTCAGTTCGAGTTTAACGTTAAATGTAGCATATCCCTAAACGTCATTGTTTTCATTTGGAGCCATTTATAGTATTTCAGTCATATAAAATAATATATTATAAAGTATAAAGAAACAAACAGCACCAGTTAAAGAAGAAACTTCTGTTTCCATTTCTGAGAGTACCGCATATGATACTGCGCCATATCCATATTTTGATTGTTGGTGTTGTAATACAGTTCCTTCAATTGGTTCAAGAATGTCATCTACAATAACATCAAACATTTTGTATTGTTTTTCATCATTTTCTTTGTAATACATCCATGACAATTTATCAGACGCTATCATTGGATACCCCTCATTTACTGTTCCTACAATCATCACGTTTTGGCTACACAATTCATTGTATAAAGTTGTGTTTGTTCCACTCTTACATCGTAAGTGTGTGCATTCATCTTTGTCGAGATTTGAACGTTTACAAGCCAACCAAGACCTCATGGAGTATTTCGATATTGATGGTGTCGATTCTTTCATTAAAAGAGAATTCAGATTTTCCCAAGTCTCATTTCCCCATGGACTTCGAAGGAAGAACCCTCCTTTTGTAAAAAAGTTCTGTTCACCTCCTTCTTCTCTTTCTTCTGTGCCCGAAGTTGATGCTACAAGTGGTGATACATCAAGTCGGGTTATGAAATTGTTATCGAACCCAACCACTTCATAAAAGGCGGGGTCAAAGTACACTGAATTGGGTTGATCTGGGAATGGAGTGATTTGTCTCAAAGGGCCTGGTTGGAAGATGCCATCATTAGAAATTTGGTTGATATAGAGTTTGTCTCTCTTTGCCAAGAAGTATCCTTGTTTCATAATGCCGACTCGTGTGTTCAACAATTCTTTCTTGAAATTTGGGAAGAATGAGTGTTGTTTGACATTCGAGAAGTAAAAGAGGAGTTCCGTTTTATCATCAAGTTGTGTAGTAAATGGAGTTGTTTTAATTGATTCAATAAAATCTTCGAACGTGTCATTCTTTGAAAGCAAAGCGCTTAAAATACGGTCATACGCTTCTTCATTTAACACTTCAGAATTCTGTGATGTTTGTTCGACCACGGAGTCTATAATAGTCATAGCCATGACTTCCTTCCAATTATGGTTTGAAGGACGATAACTATTAGACTGTTGTACTGTGAATGTTTCCGTTGAAGTGATGTTATTTTTGACTTGAGTTTCAATAGTGTTTAGAGGGGTGACAAAGTACACCATTGAATGCAACGTAATGAGAAATGTGATTAAATTGATTAATATCAAATACGTCCATGTCGACATAACCAAGACGCCTTTTTTGGGTTGTGTTTCTTCTTCTGTGAATTCGGTGTCATCAGTTATTTGTGTTGTTAATAATTCCTCTGTAGTGTTCATATGAAGTCTTTGCTTATTAAATAATTTTCAGTGCTTGTGAGTTTCTCGAGTTCTCATTTACAATGCATTTTAGTATAATAAAACTATAAAATAAACTATAAACAATACAAATCATATTACATGGTCTTTGTGCGTCTTAAAGATAACATTAGTGAATGCGGTGTGTACTGTCGAAGGTAAAAAGTCTTTTGCAAACGAGAAACGACAGTTTTCAGCTTTTAAATAAGTCAAAGATGGGGGTAAAGTGATGCCCATTAGACGACATTTTTTTAATTGGAGTGTTTCGATCTCTGAATGTGCAAAGTCACACAACGCCGTGACTTTCTGCAAACATACAGTTTTAACAACTTTAAATGCTCTTAAATTTAAGACTGGACATTCGGATTGTGATTCGTTGATAGTGACTGACGGGATCTCCGGCAAATCACAATTGAGGTCACACCTTTTAAACACGACTTTTGTCGTTTCTTTGGATACAACACTTTCAAGCGCAATTTGCGAGCAAGTGAAAATGAAAGTTCTCACCATGAACAATTTTATCAGTTTTATAATTTCATTATTGAAGTCCGATCCAACTAAATTAAGTGCGTCGAGTGTAAGAGCACTTTGTTTCTTTGACATCTTTTTGATATCTTCCAATTTTAGTTGCCTCACGCAGCTTGGGACTTGGAATCTAACATTCTGAAAATGTGAAAGTGCAATTGCGTATGGCTCTATTTTTATTTCTTTTAATTTAGGGCAATGACTGATAGATAATTGTTCATGAAATTTGCCGCCGATTTGTGCAAGATTTGGGCACCTCGAGATGTCACAAAATGAGACACACTCTGGTATCACTATATCAGATAACATAACACAATTTGATAATGATAAAAATGTCAAGAAGTGCATACCAACAAAATTGTAGTCTTTTAACATTGAATTTCCAAGTAGTGTTAGATTGACTAATGTGGTTGGGAGGTTCACTGAAGCAAAGTTCACTGCATTCAATTCAATTAACTCGAGTTTGTGAATTTCGAAAATAGCAATTGGACTGAAGTCGTTACATTGGATGTCAGTGACAGTTGATGGGAGAGACAAGTCGACTTTTTTGTTTGTCTTCTCTGGTGTTTGCAAACAAATTGATTTGAGTGTCACAGACTTCGAAAAGTCCAAAGAAACGTTTTTAGTGATACCATGAAAATCAATTGTTATACGTGATGGGAGTGCTCTACAGACAATTGCGCTAATTATATAGTCTTCACAATATTGTATCGAGTAATTTTCGATATCACAAGGTATAAATCTATTTAAGTCTATAAGTGAACCATTGACACTCCCAAATGAATGGAACAAAACTTTGACGTTTTCTCGTTTTAAGATATCATTCAAATTTTGAGTTCGCAACGTTTGGACTTCGAGAACCACGTCACAAAATGATGGAAGTTTCTCGATCAGTTTATAAGCATGTGACAGATCGATTGCATTAATTCTGACTAACACTTTATGTCCTTCAAATGGAATTTCAAACTTCAAACCCTTTCCTGGGTTACTGTCTAAAGTGATCTGAATTCTTCTCAGATGAGGCGTTTGAGACAAACACAACGACGTTTTGAAGTTAATGAAAAGTTCTGTAAGCACTTTTTGAATGTTCAATTTGATTATCCCTTTCTGTGTAAAGAGTCGTATGAATTTCCCTTTGATGTCACATTTTGTTGCTTCCTCTTGGTCTAAATAAACTTCTTTTGCGCCACTGAAAATAGTTGAAGCGACCATAAAATGGTCTGGATTAAACAAAGGCATTCTCTTCATAGTTGTGATTACTCTTTGCCACTTTTTGTTAATGAAAAGAATTTGTATGACCATATCTATATTTTGGATGTAAACGATTATTTGTGGGAGAAAAATTGCCTCTAATTTAGCCATTACCACTGTTTATTCAGTTCTTTGTAGAAAACAGTACTTATTGAGTAATTATGTGGCAAACCCAAACTATTGAAAATGAATTTTTGAATCACTTGCATTTGCACTCGTCACACTTCTGGCAAGTCCTTGGCTTGATCTGCTTGAAAAAGTCGTTTCCTTTGTCATCGACTAGAATAAACGCCCTTAAATTCTCAACTTTGATTTTCCAAACGGCTTCCATACCGAGGTCTTCAAAGTCGATACACTCAACACTCTTTATGTTCTTCTCCGCAAGCAAAGCAGCGGCACCCCCAATAGCTCCCAAATAAAATCCGCCGTATTTCTGACACGCATCCGTCACTACTTGACTTCGATTCCCTTTCGCAATCATCACAAGACTTCCTCCATTCTTCTGCAGTCTTTCCACATATGGATCCATTCGCGCTGATGTAGTTGGCCCAAACGAACCACTTGGATATCCTTTGGGTTGTTTCGCAGGACCGGCGTAATACACTGGATGTTCTTTTAAGTACTCAGGAACCTTTCCCGTCTTTTCGAGAGCTTCCGCAAATCTGGCGTGTGCAATATCGCGAGCAACGATAATTGTACCATTCAACTCAACGGCAGTAGATACAGCAAATTGAGTCAATTGGGCACAAATCTCTTTCATTGGAACGTCCAAGTTGATCTTTGGCAACTCGACTTTATCTTCTTCGCCGCCAACAATGTACTTCTCAACGTCTCTTTCAAGTGCTTCCACAAACACTCCGTCTTTAGTTATCTTCGCTTTGACATTTCTGTCTGCGCTACACGACACACCCAACCCGATCGGACACGACGCACCATGTCGGGGAAGTCGAATAACACGGGCATCAAGTGCAAAATACTTTCCACCATATTGAGCTCCAATACCTATCTCATGCGCCTTCTGTAGAATTTCTTCTTCAAGCTGCAAATCTCTGAAAGCACGGCCGCCCTTGTTTCCAGTTGTTGGAAGGTCGTCGTAATACCCTGTAGACGCCAATTTGACTGTTTCTAAATTTTTCTCGGCAGAAGTCCCTCCGATCACAAAGGCAAGATGGTATGGCGGGCACGCCGCTGTTCCTAGAGTTGCCATCTTATTGACCAAGAACGGTAAAAGTGTCGACTTGTTTAAAACTGCACGAGTCTCTTGGTAGAGGTAAGACTTGTTTGCACTTCCTCCGCCTTTCACACAGAAGAGGAATTTGTACTCACTGCCTTTCGTCGATGCAATGTCTATTTGAGCCGGAAGATTGCATTTTGTGTTCACTTCATCGTACATTGTCAGTGGAGCATTCTGACTATACCTTAAATTGTTTTTGGTGTATGTGTCATAGACACCTTTACTGATAGAAGCCTCATCATCACCATTGACAATCACATCTTCACCTTTATAACCATGACAAATAACTGTCCCGGTGTCTTGACATAATGGCAAAATACCTTGTGACGCTATTAGAGCATTTTCTAATAGAGAAGAAATCACCGTTTTGTCGTTCTGTGAAGCTTCGGGGTCTTTTAAAGCAGCGGACATCTTGGTTAAATGCGACTTGCGAAGGAAGAAGTTTGTGTCGTGAACTGCGGCTTCTGTAAGAGTACGAAGAGCTTCACTATCAACAACTAATATCTCTCTCCCTTCAAAGTGCTCAACTTTGACACCTTCTTTGGTCAGCAAACGATATTCAGTTGTGTCGGCTTGATGTGAAAACATTGGTACATACTCAAAAGGCACGGACATGTTTGTGTATTTACAACTGAATTAAAGAGTTGTTCCTATTAATTGTGTTAATTGTTTCCAATCCATTTCTGTTGTTTCTTTTCGATAACTTTCTGCACTTATTCGGAAATGTGACCAACTTTAAAAAAGTCGAACAGTTCGAGTCTTCCTCAACTTTCTTTTTAAAGTGGTGAGTGATAGTTTTGTTAATAAGAATTAGTTATCGTATTCACCATTTGATTTCTTTTTCGATGTTTTAATAAAAGAGACTTTCGACTACACGAAATTATATTAACCAAATAACTATATATTTTTATAAATCTATTTATATATTTCGTTTAATTTATTGATAAAAATAAACTATAATGTATAATAAACTTTTTTTTTTATATTTGTTAGCTTTTGAATTATAAAATGAAACTACAATTCACTCTGTTAGATTCTATTAAAATAAAGAATAAAATTATTAAACTATAATTTATTAATAAACAAATATTAAAACTTTAATTAATTCTAAACTTTAACACTTTAGAATGAAGTATTAAATCCAAACAAAATTATTAGATCAAAAACCTCAAACTTGAGAACTTAAAAATACAATGAATTACAGATTAGATCATTTTCAATATAAAAATGGGTTTAAAGTGAATACCTCTCCTTTACAACTTTTCTTCTCTTCAGGGAAAAGGACACACTCTTTCCCTCCTTTGACTTCTTTTACATTTTTACACCTTTCTAGTTTGAGGCATTTGTTGTCATACGTTTCTATTCGGGAGTTTTTGACGTTCTTCAGAAGAACATCTTTGGCAAACATCTCAATTTTTAAGAAAATACCTTCACAATTTTCTACAATGACATTACAAGCATTAAGTATCACGGCTTGCCGATATTTATTCTTTACGTCAATGTTTTGGACCACATTAGCTATCCGCAATTTTTTTACGTTTTCTGATAACAGTGCCGAATCAATTTTTTCAAAATTCACTTGCTCTAAGTCAACATTTTCAATTCTCATGTTGTTCCTCCACGCAATCGAAGAGCCAACAACTTCAACGTCATTTATTGCTAATTTTGTGGCTTTTTTACCCAAACCAAGACACACACTGGAGTAATTCACAGAGATTTTCTCGGGTGTTGAATCAACTAAAAGAAACACGCAGTTGCTGTGTACTATTTTAAGTCTTTTCACTTCCAGAATATTCGCAATATCATTTGATGCCGTCGTTTCTGTTTTGTCGAGTTCCGAGTGTAACTTTTTGTGGGTGTTAATATCGTCTTCCACTATGTGCGTTGTATAAAACCTGCAATTTGAAATTGTCAGACTCCCAAACGCCACATTTTCAATTGGAAACTTTCTATTGACGAACTTGTCCAACGTAAAATTGACCACAAAATTGATGACTAAATGTATTTCGCGATATCCAATGTTAGTCAAAGCCACACTACTTTGGTCGATGATCTCCGATTTTAAGTTGTCGTCACATTGTTGTGAATAGTCGACAAGTTTCGGTCTTTCGAAGCTTGAGACAAACACCCTTTTAGGTGCAAATAGGTAGGAATCTTGTTCTTCCACAAGAGTGTTATCTTCATATATTTCAATACTACTAAAATCGGCATCGACACAGATTTCAGTGTTCCTCTCCAACCGAAGTTTTTTCAGTTTACATGGTTCCAATTGGAATCTGCATGACTCACAATACCAAATTAACAATTCCTCACACACAGTCGTCTCCACTGAAAAGTTGCTATTTTTTAAGTTGAAAAATTCAAGTATTTTAGCACTTCGGAATTTAGCATAGGTGTCAAGTTTCATATCATACAGACTTATTCGTTCAGACTCAATTTCATCAATCAATTTGCCATATTTGTCTTTCATTTTGGAGTCTTGAATCACCAAAGATTCACACTTGGGGACATTCTTCAAATTGATATTCGCACACTTTACAAAACGGAGTGTGTTGAGGTGTTTGATATATCCCAAATGTATACCATAACACTCAATAAATATCAGTGACAAATAACATTCATCGTCATCGCAATGTGGGAATATTTGTACTTGTGTCACATTCGATATGAGCATCTCATTCGTTCGTGTTACTTCAAACTCCAACGAGATGTTCGTGCAATTCTCGACTTTCAATGCTGCAATGCATTCCTCTGTAATATCAAATTTTGAATTGGTGACCATATTCAAACTCAATTTCCTCAACGAATCTATTTTGGGAAGACTCAGTCCAGTGACAGACCAAATTGTTAACTCTTCCAAATGACAAAACAAGAACTCATTTTTTATATAAGAACTCCTCCAAGACAAATTCGTGTTCTTTAACGCTAAGTACTTCACGTGTTCATATTTGTTTATTATCACAACTTTAACGTTTTCAAATACAACATCTTCAATATCACAAACTGTTGGAAAAAGTACTTCCGAAGTGTTCACCCCGCCAATCTGCTCACTCCATATAACTATCCGTTTTAAATGCAACCCACTTGAATTAAAACTCCTCAAGTCGTACGGCTTTTCGTTAATCGCTGTATTGGTGTTTTCATACCCAATAGGAGGTTGGTTTCCAACACAAAATTTTGCGACTTCAGTTGCAGAAGATTCAAGGACGTTGCAGAACTTCCCAAGTAATATCTCGGTGTTGGGCAACAGCCTTATCTCGACGCCGGTGTGCACATCCATTGGCTTCAAAATGCCAACCAAACTATTTTCAATAGCAGTGTTTGTGTATATTATAGGCGAGCATACAAGTAACTTCTTAATTGAGTCGATCAGTGACATGCCGGAGCCGTCAAAGAGAATTTTGCATTTATACACTTCCATTGCGTAATGATAAAGTTCCTTTGTTATTCTATAGTTATTCGGTGACGAAGCCGGCAATTTCAAAGCCACACAAATTGTTTTTGGGAAATAGGCGGGGCTTACTCTCAAGTCTGTGAACGACGAGACAAATTTCCAGAAAAATTCCGTTGAACAGGTGAGGGTCGCCTTTTCGATTTTATACGTTTTGAATATACTTGCTAGCTCCGAAGAGATGTTTAGTGACGCTGGAATATTGAAGTTCCGGAGCTTTGGAAATGCCCAGAGAATTTCACTCAAAGGCCGTCCGTCTTTTGTGGAAGTTGGGAAAACGTAATTTCGTATTTCCTTTATTTGCTTAGAAAGAAGCGTAGAGTCAATGACGATATTGTTGCAGTTGATTATTGTCAAGTTTTTGGGGAAAAGTGTTAAAAACTTATTAATGTCATATGCTGTTGTAAATGCTGGATTTTTTGTGAGGTTAATAACACTCCTCAGACAGTTTTTTGAAACGAGTAAATATTGAAAGAGGACGTATATTGTTTTTGTTTGCAGTGAGATGTGCATAAGACATTCTGCGTCGAGGCGCATGAAAATTGGGGTTTTTGAGTTTTTGCTTTTAAGAACGAGAAAAGTTTTAATAATTCGATGTAGTCTTGTCAGTAAATATCGGGATATAATCCTATTCTTTAATAAAGTTTTTTTTTTGTAAATTCAAAAAAATATTAACAATAGTTGAGATAAAATAAGTTATATAATTAATGTTTTTTTAATATATTATTATAATAGAAAATTTTATAATTTAAAATAATTAATAAACAAAGTTGGGAGTAAAAAAAATGACAAAAAAACCTAATATTTAGAGTTGTTTTTATAATAAAAAACTATATTAAAAATAATATAGTTTAAATTAAATTGTCGTATATATATACTATATATTTATAATATATATATTAATAATATTACTATTGTTTGCCATTAAATTATCTCTTCAAGATAATTAAAAAAAATTATGGTTTATTGGTGTAAAAAAGTGGATTTAAATATTTAAAAAATACTATAAAAAATATTATATAATTACATAGTATTTTTTAGTAAATATTTTTAATCGAATAATTTTTTTGGAAAATAGTTAAAACCCAATTCAATTATTTTCACAATAATTCTCTTGTTGAAAATTATTAGAGTTCAAATTTTTAATAGATCATTTTCTTGTGAATTGTAAATTCTTAAAAAATGTTTGCTTTGATACTCTGTTTGAAAGCAAGTCAATTCTAATGCAATAAAAGGAAGTAAAACACTTAGAGAAATAAACGTATACTTTTATTTACTGAAATTCAACAAACCTCAAATACAAGAATTTTATAATCTAAAATCAGTTTTGATTATTATTTTTTGATTAAAATTAAATAAAAAAAGGGGAATATTTTAATAACAAGTAAAAATGGATATGCCGATGCAATCTTATTTTTTGATATTTTCCCGAAACTATACAATATATTAATAGTAAAAATAAAAAATGTTTATAATATGAAATAAAAAGTGTTATACAAGAAAAGTCCGTTGAAAATGGATAATCAAAAATCCCGATAATTTGTATATAAACTAATAAACATAAAAAAGGAAAAATCGATTCGTAAACATTAAAAAAGACGAAGAATATTCTGTGGTAATGAAGAATATGAAGGGATGATATCCCGTTTTATCCCATTAAAAAGTTGCATACAATAACACTTAAAACATATAAAATCAGACGAAAAGTTTGTTTTTGATAATGTCTATAAAAAGGTGAAATAACAGCTCAAGTCATTCAATGATCGCACTTCTGGCGCTCCTCGTTGCTGCTCAAGCAATTGACACCAACGCTTTTAACAATCTGAGAATCTATCAGGTGATGGTCTCTTCATTCCAAGACGGTGACCCCAACAAGGGATATGGGACTGGCTATGGTCCATCAAGTCACAAAGGTGACCTCCGTGGTATCATCAATGCCCTTCAGTACATCAAGGACTTGGGAATGAATGCACTCTGGATGACACCAGTATTCAACTCAAATGGTGGCAGTCAGCTCGACTCGACTGGATACTTTGCTTACGACTACTTCAATGTCGATCCCAAATTTGGCACCAACGATGAGTTACATGAGCTCATCAACAAAGCACACGGTCTTGGGATCTACGTCATTCTTGATGGTGTTTTTGGACATCATAAGGGTGGCAATGTCGCGGCATCGCCAAGTGGAAAATACCCATCTGGTGGAAGTGACCCAGTCAGCTATCCAGGCTCACTTGACTTCTACAAGGAGGTAGCGACTTACTGGATCAACAACTACGAGATCGATGGGTGGAGACTTGACCAGGCTTACCAAGTATCAACACGCAACCAGGACAGAAACTACTGGAAGGACATCAGAGAGGCCATTGAGTCGACTTGTGACTCACGAAAAGGACAAGGAAAGACTTGGGGTACACTTGGATACATGGTCGGTGAAATATGGGACTCAGTGAGCAACATCAACAACTGGGGATATTATGCTTCAGGAGGATACGGACTCAGAAGTTGCTTCCACTTCCCAGGAAGATACAATTTGGTGCAGACGTTGGCGTGCGAAGAGTCAGGAAAGGGAGGTTATGATGCTTCCAACTTGAAAGGCATCTTCGATTGTGGCTACCCCGACTACGCTTATCCAAACCTTTTCATCACAAACCACGACTTACTCAGATTTGGCAATTTGATCAGAAAGAAGTATGGATATTCACAAAGTAACAATGACTACTGGGGCAGACACAAAGCTGCACTTGCTTTCCTTGCTGCATACAGTGGACCAATCACCGTGTACTATGGTGATGAAGTTGGAGACATCGTCGACTGTTATTACAACCCAGGTGACTGCGGTGCATACAACGACAACGCAGCAAGAAGTGATGGACACATCTCAGGCTTCAACTCACAACAACAAGACTTGCACGACTACGTTGCAAAGTTGATGAAAATCCGAGCAGAGAATTCAGCATTGTTCAAAGGCTCAAGACAGAACCAAAATGCGAGTGGTGCACTTTTCAAAGTCGACAAGGTTGACGGGTCGAACAAAGTACAGATTCTTATCAACACAAACAACAATGAATACGACACTCAATGTGGGTCTGGTGTTGATTTGATTACAGGCAATAGTTACTCTGGAACTTGCCATATGAAAGCTTTCTCAGCCATCTTCCTTAAGATGTAATTCACTTTAATTATTCAATTGAATGGTTTTAATTAATAAAAACAAACATAAATATCTTTCATTTTATATTAATAATAATCATTTACTTAATTTTTTATAATTCAAAGATTTTTAATAAAATTGTAAATGATATACAGTTATGATAAAAACCAGTGCAACTTGAACAAAAATGGGGTTGCTGAGTAAAATAATACTAAAAATAAAAAAATAACATTATTTTTGAAAATGTTTGAAAAAAGATTATAAAAAAAATCATTCAAAAATTTTATTTATTATAGTAGTATATAAATTATGTGGATTTAGAGGGCACTCCATTTTATCTATATTTTATAATACTTTAATTAAATCACGAGGGACGCGTTTTCCAAAACCTGAAGGGGCGAAGCCCCAACGCGAAGCGGCATCGAAAATGCAGTTTCCTTGAGCAAAGTATCGACATCTTTGATGTCTCTAGAATCTCACATTCGTTTCGAAGATGCAGTCTCCTTTAGGAACCTTTGGTCCGTTCGGTGTAAATTTATATATAGTAAATTTATATTAATGTAATTTTTTATCTTCCTTAAAATGACGAAACAAATTAATAAACTTGATTATAATAAAGATGTTGATGATTATGTTAAATATGATTTAGATAACAAATCCTTATTTGTCGATCTTGGATGTGAATATAAAATTTCAATTAGAAGAATGGAAAGATTTAAAGAATTATTGAATGATTATCTTAAAACTATACAAAGTAATGAAAATGTAATATGTAATTACCAAACTAATGAAGGTTGGAGTAAAACATATCCTTTAACAGATAAATATGCTTTGAACAAATTGATTAGCGTTCTAGAAACAAGAATATCAAATAGTGATGAAATAATTAAAGCTGTAAACGCAGATTATGATATCGCAGGTGCGGACTCCACATCCTTTGGATGTGTCGATATACCAGAACCTATAATTGTTATAAAAATAAAAGTATCTATTTATAAATATTAATTCTCAAATAATTTACTAACATCTAAATTATTAACAGTAATATAATGTTCTAATATCGGAAGCATCTTATTAATAATTCCATCTCTCATATTATTTTGATTGTTTTCTAATTCTTCTATTTTATTAAGTAATAATACTAATTGTTCTTGCTTTTCGCCCTCTATATTTTTGACTTTATTGACAAGATCATTTTTAGTAATTCTATGTTGTTTCTTAATTAATGTTTGTTTACCTTTAATTTTACAAAATACATATCCATTTAAATAAATAGTAGCATTTAAATCTTTTGTATTGATTGAGTTAACTTCTGGGTTATTATTAATATATCTATTTATTTCCTTGTTACATTGTTTTAACATATCTATTTTTTTAAAATGTATTTGTTTATTATCTTCTGTAAAGCGATAATATGTTTAGAAGTAATATCAGATAAAGTTTCAGTCTTTGGCATGAGTTTCTCTTCAGCCTTCAACATGACGCTTTGCTCAATTTCATTTGGAGAATAAGACATACCAAATAATGTTTTTGGTGTTGCATCTTCGATTCCACTTCGCGTTGGAGCTTTGCTCCCTCTACGTGTTGCGTCTCTTTCTTTAATAATTTCAGAAGTATCTATTTGTTTTAACGGGTCCGTCTTTGAAGTTTGATTTGTTATGTTAGAAGAAAACAAATCTTTGAAAAATGTTTTTAATGAATTTGATTTTGATTGAGAAGTATTATCTGTACTCATTTATATTAAGATAAAAATAAAAATATATTATTTATACATTACTCAATATATTATTAATAAAGTAATATAACAGTATTATTATAATAACTATAAAAATAACATACTCAATAGATATCTTCAAATAAGATGTAAAATTTATTACTTTGTTTTTACAGTTTATGAAAACCTCAGACTCTATCGGACCAAAGATCCTCAAGGAGACCGTGTCTACGAAGAGTCGTACAAAAAATTAATCTGGTTAGAAGAACAGTAAATATCTATTAAATTACCTGAACTGTAATTTTATTAAAGTAAAATATTTTTCCATTTTTTCTTTTACAATAACCATGATCAATAAAGTTTTGAAATTTTTGATAATTATCTTTATTATTTAAATATAACGATATTTCATAACCTTTTTGAATAACATTAGGACTAACATAATATTTTACAATTATATCTTTTATATTATTATTTCTAATAAACTGATTAAAGTATTCTTTAAATTTATTAATTCTTGTTTTAAATTTAAAAGAATCACAATCTAAGTTAGCTACAACTTTATTATCTTCTTCGTTATAATAAACATAATCATTTACGTCTTTTTCCTTCAGCATGAATACATCGCAGAAGCGGACTCCACATCCTTTGGATGTGTCGATGATTTGTTCACTTGATTCATCATCAGAAT
Source organism: Entamoeba invadens IP1 (assembly GCF_000330505.1). Lineage (NCBI taxonomy): Eukaryota > Evosea > Mastigamoebida > Endamoebidae > Entamoeba > Entamoeba invadens. Next base: position 1,024,017 of record NW_004443648.1, on the reverse strand, counting down.
AATCTTGATTTTCTATAATATCTTTATCATTAGCTTCACCATTAGCTTCATCACTAGGTTCATCTATAAATTCATCTATATCTTCATCTGTAGTTAAATTATATAATAATTTTAACCGACAAAGCTCAATACACTTTCTAAACGCTTCATTCATATACTGTTTCGTCATTTTAAGGAAGATAAAAAATTACATTAATATAAATTTACTATATATAAATTTACACCGAACGGACCAAAGGTTCCTAAAGGAGACTGCATCTTCGAAACGAATGTGAGATTCTAGAGACATCAAAGATGTCGATACTTTGCTCAAGGAAACTGCATTTTCGATGCCGCTTCGCGTTGGGGCTTCGCCCCTTCAGGTTTTGGAAAACGCGTCCCTCGTGATTTAATTAAAGTATTATAAAATATAGATAAAATGGAGTGCCCTCTAAATCCACATAATTTATATACTACTTTATGTTATTTCTTTATTCTTTATTTTTTATTTATTATAAAAGAAAAATAAAAATAAAAATCTAAAGAAGATTAACAACACAATTAATTTACAATAAGCAAACAATATCGAGATAAGTCTCTTCACAAAAAACTCCTCATTACTTCTTATTCTTGCCTTATTTGTTACAGTTACATCTTCCATCTTCCATCTTTTCTCCTTCTTCTCCTTAATCACTTTCATATTAAGTTGGGTTTCAAGTTTAATTTCCATGCCTTTATCATCAACATCATCTTCTTCGACTTCTTGATTCATATACTCGCAGAACCGTCTTGGTTGATTTTTATATAAACCAAAGACTCCGACGTCAAATTCATTGTGACACAACGCAACATTTACCGTCTTGTTCAAATTTTAGTTTTTTAGTTTGAACTCATAATATTTTAGTAGAAATTCTGCTAAAATATGAAAATGGAGGGAAAGTGGAAAGAAAATGGTTTTGTTTACAAAAAGAAGATTTTAGGGCAATAGATTGTCTTCTTTGTTCGCTTATTAAACCTTTTGTTTTGAAAATAAATCAATTTTGATTTTCGTGTTGTTTTATAAAAGCTAATTTTAAAGTATTTTTACTAAAAAATTATTGAGATTGTCCATATTATAAATAATATTTACAAAGAAAAAACAAAAAAAACAAAAATGAACGAGTTACATAACCAAGACAAAAAAGAAGATTCCCCTTTTACTCGGTCACCCCACTTTTACAAAAGTTGCCCAGGTTATCGAGTACATTTGTCTAAAATGTACTCGATAACTCAATAAAAACTATATATAGAGTACCTGATACAACGTTGTTTTTTCTCAAACTTTGTTTATTCAAGAATCTTCTAATTTTCAAAGATTCATAAATATAACAATCCAAAAACTCAAAAAAACTCAGGCTACAATAAACATTTTTTGTTAATGAGGAATGTTTTTGTTATTTGTTATTTGTAATTTCCATTTAAAAACAACTTAAAATTCAAATTCAATTAAATTCAACATCTTTGTTTTCCAAGTCGAAACAGATCGTTTCATCAAAACACCGGCAAAAGAACGATCCGAAGAAGAGAGAAAAGCAGGGTTAGTACCGACCAGAAAGAGAAAATGGTGGGATTCAAATTTAGTCAGTGTATTTGAGGTTGCGGAATGTGGAAAATGGTAACTGAGTTGACACATAAAAGAAAAGTAAACAGAAGGGAACGAGTTGACTGTATTAAACTTGTTCTTTGTGATGAGTATGATAAGTACGAAGAGAAAAGTAAAACAACCAACCAATGTCTGGGTTTAAGTGTTTGAAACCCTTTTACAATTCCTTTAAACCCCACCAATCTAAAAACAAATAGATTTTTATCATTATTTAATCTATTGAAAATTTAACGGAATAATATGTTAAATTTGTTTATTTTTTGTTTGTTTTAATTTCCAATAAAAAGAAATTATTTGTTTTAATACAAAAAATAATCCCAAAGATGCTTTTTGTTTCGTTATTCTAAATTCTAGGAGTTCTCTCTCGACACCAGAGTGGGTACAATAAAATACAAAGAGAGGGTTGTCCCATCCATGCAGACAGTCGATTACACTCTAAGCATCGCCCATGATTTATCCACTGTAAATGGAACTGTTTCTGTTCTATGTTTTAATGGGATGATGACATGTTGGTCAGATTTGTTGGTCCATTCCTGGAATCCCAAATCATTGCAGTTAAAGATAAAAGACTTCGGGATTCCACTCGCATTGGATTTCATTATTTCGAAGTACACCTAAATTTGTGTTTCTTAAACATAGACACAAGGCGTTTCTATGGTTTTTCCTTGAGCAGTCTGAGCACGTTCTTCTCTCTCGACAAAGTTATACAAATCCCTGACACTGATATTGACTCTTTCAAACTCGCCAACTATAAACACAATCAACTGCGCCCAATTCACTGGTCGTCTCAATTCTTGACATTCTTTGATGTAATTGACAATGGCATCTTTTTCGTTTACAGAAAAGACACATCTTCGCACTGAATTGCACGGCCTTTCTTCGGTTCTCTTCATCTGCCTCGACTAGACATAAGAATGTGTGGATGCAGTCACACTTTCCAATAATTTGACATTCTTAATACCACATTTGGCTCCCATGCATTCCCTAAATCTAAACATCTGAGTTTTCCAAATTTTCGCCTCTGTTTCTTTCAAGTTTCTGGGATCTCAGGATGTTGTTTATTGTTTCTTCAAACTTGTCTTTAAACCTGGCTTCCCAAAGATGGCCGTAAAGACTATTGCAGTCAGATTCAGTGTCTGTGATTCTGTCAACAATCTGCTTGTCGTTGTTGAATTACACGCCAATTTCTGCCATTTCCATCGATGATTCAGAGAAGCCGTCTTCAGTTTTTTCTTTTTGTTGATGGGGTTCAACGTCTTTACTGGTCAAGTCTTCAATAACTTCTTCATTGTTGGCGACGGCCAAAGATTCAACAGGAGATTCAACTGTTTCCATTGGTATATCAACATGAGGTATTCTGTCAATTATCACTTCCCCTGGAATTGGAATGTTGTCATGTTCCAAAATCGACATAAGCTGTTGGAACAGGCGAAGTTCATATATGTTGAAAGCACTATACGATATATTCATTGATGTTCATCATCTTCTTCGCGTTCTTAGTCATCATTTCCAGTTCTTCAAAGATATTCACACGAGAGTCTTATACACATTTAAAGGTTCGTATTGATGTCTCGATGTCGGTGATTGAATAATTGAGCAAGTTGTTATAGTTATAAATGACACAGTTAATGTTTGTTCTCAACTTCTTGTGCATGGTGAAAAGATCTTTGTGTAAAAAATAAAGATTTTTAACAATATCATTGACATATTGCTGGGGACAAAGAGTATCAACGAAAACCAAATGTCTCATATTAAAAATAAATCGTCTCGAAAAGGCATGCGAAAGAAGCATTTTCTTTTTGAAGTTTCATTTGTTTTTTTATGTTTTTGGTTGGAAAATGGGTTTTGTTCACCTCCTCCTTTCATTTTTTCGAGTTTATTTTTATTCTAGATTGGGACTGTTTTTCCCAAAAAAACTGGGTTATTTACAAGATTATTTCTTGCTTTTGTGAAAAAGGACATTTGAAAGGCTATGAATTTATTTTTTTATTGACGAAGAGATTTGTTTGCAAAAAGAGGTAAACAAAAAAAACAAAAATGCCGATACTCTATTTTTTAGTCGAATATTCTTCAAATAAGACCGAAAAAAAAAGTTTGAGTAAATAACAACGATGTATCAGGTACTCTATTATAAAATATTATTTTCAAGTAATTCTTATAAAGTCAGTCCATAAACGTTAGAGTCAGTCTAACAATGTTATATGCTCAAAAACTTTATCCGTTTTATCTTATTTTTTGTATTTGAAAAATATTCTAAAACAATTTCTAATTATATTCAAATAAAAAACATAACCATTCAATATTTTTCTTTTTTGTTTTGTACCAATAAATTTAATTCATTCACAATAATGGCAAAATTACTATTTATTGTTTTGGTATTATTTCCCATGTTTATAATATTTTTATAAATAAATAATTATAAATAAAATGTAAATAAAAATCGAAATTCAAATTAGAATAAAAACACTTCACCCATTTGCTTCACGCACCACTTTCAACGCGTGTCAGCTTGTTTTTAACGTGGGTTTTTTTTACTAATTCAAACCATTGAAACTCTTATTAAACTAGAAACATTCTCAAAACAACAAGAGTTGTTTAACAATAAATTGTCTGCCAATTTGAACACCAAAAACCACAATTTTTGTTTTCAATTTTTGTAATATTCATGATAACAGACATTGACAGAGTGATATTTGTGTACCAACAAGAGGCAGAAAAAATCAACACTCTTTTGAATTTAACAAAGTCCGTTATCAACAAAGTCAAAAAATGAAAAATCAATGAACACACCCTCGACTCTCTTCATTTTTAAGACAGTACAAAGTGCCTTGAGTTGGGTTCAATGGTTTTGTCACATTTTTGAGAATATATACAATTCTATTACTGGGTGATATAATGGCACTTTTTCCTAGACCGGAAGAAGCTACAACGTTTGTAGTTAAAGACAAACGCAAAATGGAAGAAACTTTATCAATAGCAAACAATCAAGACCTTATTGTTATTTTTATCTCGAAGAACTTGAAAAGGAACACTTATGAATGTTTGGGCCACAATAAACTGAATATAAATATTGATTCTAAACTACAATGATATCATTAGACACTAGACACAACAAAAATATCCATTTGAAAGAAAACTAAAAGATGAAATATTTGGGTGTGATGGGTTGTTGGATTATTTTATTTTATTGAGAAGTCTGAAAATTTCAATGAAGTTGGTGATTGCATGGAAAGATTTTTGAAGTTAAAAAGAAATTGAAAGCGACATTTCTTCTTTATGGGTATCTAAATGGTAAAGTGGGATTTATAGGAGGACCCACAATTTTCATGTTTAAATGTGATGAATCTGGTTTTTCAATAATAGGCTAACAATAAAGTGGGAACTGAGTTGGAGGAAAGAGAATTGTTGGAAAATTGTAAAACACAAAACAAGGAGTTTATTCGTCATGCTGAAAATAGGTTTATTAACAATAGACTTATTGAAAACTGGTTAAAACAGTGTTTATTCCAAACATCAATGAACAAAGAAAAAAGTTTAGTTTTTTTGGGTGTCATAGTAATTATACTTGACAGACATGGTTCTCATATTACTTCTAGTTGTATTATTTTATTGTCTGAAAATAGTGTAATATTGTCTTAATGATTAGTCACTCATTTCATCTACTCCAAATGCTTAATGTGGCTGTCTTTGGGAACCAGAATCGTGTCTGTCAAATTGAAATGTGTTTTATAAAAGATGCATTTTATTCTCTTTTAGCCGCATCGATACAGATTATTTCCATAGTTAATCACATGAAAAAGTTACCTCAACCAAAAATGATTTTTGTTTTTATATCAACCAGACTGGTACCTCGTCTTCTTAAAGATCTTAGTGTTGTATGTGAAATTGTTCTTCAAACTTGTACTTGTATTGAATACTTTTTCAAACCAGAAAAAATATTAGAATATCTTAATATTACCAAAACTGTTTATGGTGATGAACAAAGAAACACAAAGTTGTGATGAAAATTATTTAACATAAGTATTGCAATCGTCAACAGTATACTTTAAAATTGAAACATGGTCTGGAATTGTACCACATAGTTGGTGTAAATTTGGTTAATATTTGAATTTAATTGCTTGATTGTTAAATGGTTCCATTTTTATACACAAAACTTAATCATTGATTTCGATTTTTTTTATAATTTATTTATTATTATTGTTTTGAAACTATATTATTACTATATTAATAAATACAATTTGAACCCTATTTTTTAAAAAGGGGTTTAATTGTGTTTCAAAAAAATTACAAAAATGGTAAATGTAATTCAGAAAGGCCGGATCGAACCGAGTTGGCAAGCAATGCAATTAAAAAATACCAAGTGGATATATCCATGGTCATTGTGACTTTTTTATTGTTATAAAAAAGTCCCTCTTTGTTGTTCAAATAAAATTAGACTGAAGATAAGACTAATTAATTAATAAAATAAATCAATGAGGCTTATTCAACACATTATAACAGTCCAAACAACAAAATATAGAGGTACAAGCGCTTCTTTTTATAATAATATTTTATTATAAATGTGAAATAAAATAGAAAAATGTGAAAAAAAACTATGAAAAAAATAAGTATGAAAGAAAAAGAAAGAAAGAGTCGCTTGGATATTATTGATTAATAACATTGTTTGTTTGTATTTTCTTGTTATAATATTTTTAAATATAATATAGAGTTAGTCGGAAAAAGTTGTCCCGTCGCCAATGTTGTCCTGGGCTTTTTGATCAATGAGAATTGGAAAATATTGGGATCATGTTCGAAATATAAAAAAATCTTCGTTTCAGTTTTTTTCCAAATTTTTCTCATTTTTATTTTTACCTAATTCTTGGGGCTTTAAAAAAATTGTGTATAAATTGATAAAAAGGACAACATCGGCGACCGGGACAACGTTTTACAACAAACTTTATTAACATTTTGAAATACAATAAAAAATAATTATTATTATGTTACTACACGATTGATCATTTATTTGTTAATTTTTTGATCACATTTATATAATTTAAGAAAAAATCAATTATGTTACTCTTATAACATATAAAGAGTCTACATAGCGCCAAGGATTCATCTTTTATAACCCATATCTTTGCCTTGGTATTACAGGTTTTATTCACACTAATATCAAAAATTTTATTATTATTTTATTTGTTTTGAAAACGAAATAAATATAAAACAAATAACAATTCTAACCATTGAAACAATACGTTTATTTGCATTTTCAAGTTGTAAATTATTAAAATGTAGTAAAAATGTTAAAACAAATGGAAGAAGAATTATCATATATCGGTGCTGATAATAATAAAATCATTAATATATCATATTGATATATATAAGCCACATATCAAAATTCGAAAATATTCTATCTTGTTTCAATCTCTCAATTAATTCAAAAAATATTTATTCAAAGTATATAAATTTTATAAAAATATAATAAAACAATGATATAATATATCAAACTCTTATATAAAACTGTTTTATATCAAAATGTGTTACTTGAACATGAATTCTAGAATTGACAAACATGCAAAATTGTTTGGTGCAACATTAATATGTCAACCCATCTTTTAACTTGATTACAATACAACAAAAATGTATTTTACTGTATAAAATGCAATTCAATTATAATTAGAGAAAAAATTAATTGCTCATTGGTTTAATGAAGATCAATTTGATTATTCAACTTTTTCAAATATATGTTTAAATAATTTTAATAAAAAAATTTCGATTTGTTTAACAAAGTCGCATGTTTCAGTTTTATCGATTCAGAAAAAAATCTCATATATCAAATTAAAAAACGTGCAAATAACAAACAAAATACCAATCGAATATTCAAAAATCGAAACAATTATGTGATATATTAATTATATTACTTAACATTAAAGAATATTTTCTGGAACCATTTTTAAACCCAACCCGACCACAAGAAATAATGGATGATAATGTGAAAGTTATAAAACGTAATCCAAAACAAGAGCATATTCAAACCACAAAAATAAACATTGATAATTGTATAAAAGGTGTCAAAGTTAATGATATTTAATATCATATTAATGTTAATCATGATAATAATGAATACCAATTGAATGATCGTGTTGACAAAAATGTCGAACTGGGCCAATATAAAAACATTTTGTAACTGAACCAAAAAACACGAAATAATTGTCACCAAATCAAACCCATTGAACACGAATTAAGATTTATTGAAAATGGATTTTGAGAAAAAAATTCAAAGAAAATGAAAATATTAAAAAATTATATAATATTTATATTATCCAAAATTAAAGAAAATAATAAAAAAACAAAAAAACAAGTGTAAAATTGAAAAGGGTGGAAATTATTTAAAAAAGTAAAAACATGAATCTTTTAACTGGTTTGATTATAGAAAATATGGTTTTTACTTCTCTCAAATCCAAAAGTATTTCATTATTTTATTTGTAATAAATTTGTGTGATGTTGATATTATTAAATACAAATTAAAAATGAATAAAACCACCTTTTAAGGAGAGTCGATTTATCACGTTATTTAGATTATACAAATTCTTTTTTAAAAAATCAAAATAGTTTCGGACTAAGGTCTAGTTACCGGACCAAGGTCCAGTGGCCTATCTGTATTTTTAATTAAAATAAATAACAATTAAACGACTAAATACCAATAAAAAAGAGACACATTGGCGTTGTATTGATTGTTTTTAATTGGTAGAATACATTACACAATTCAAATTATGTATTGTTGCATTCTGTTAAAAAACAAAAATAAAACAAGTTGTGTGCATTGAATGTGATATTTTACCTTAAAAGAAGTCAAAACATTGCATATAAAAATGCAAAGTTCTTGTGTTTCAACATAATATAAATAGTTAATCGTGTCATTTTTGATAAAAAAATTCAAAAATAAAAAATAGAAAAATCAAATGATATTTAAGCAAGAATTTGATAATCTAAAACATAAATTAAAATATGGCAATAATGTAATCATATGCCTATTAATCGTTACAATTATGTTTATGATTAAATGGAGTAATTAGTATAAATTCAAGCCCATATCTTGTAAAGAATTTGTTTATGCAAATTTATGAAAAATATGACAAATAATAATTCTTCTTTTATGGTAAGAATAAAATAATGTATGTATTTTGCATTAATATTAAAACAATGACAAAACGATACTCAATTAACAACACACATTTTCGAAGGCGTCTCCAACAAAAGAGAGATAGAAATTATTCAAAAACTCTCTTTAAACATTAATATTAAAAAACAGTGACGCGACTTTTTCCTTTGGTCAGTAAAACATTGTCAGAATAAAAAAATCTAGTTGTTTCTTTTTTTGTCAAACATTAAATGTATTAATCATGTAGAATAATAACATCCAACGATAGGCCGGCTCGAGATGAGTCGGCAAATCGCGTACATGAAAATATACCTGATTATTTTATTATCAAAATATATACAATATATATTCGATAATGGTCCAGTTTATGTTCCAGTTTATTCGATATGAGGTCAAATAATAAAAACTTGAATAAGTAACAAAAAATACCTCATTTTGTTTTTTGTCTCAACAAAATTCCAAATTATATTTTCACCCAAAAATTATTTTTGCCATTTTTTATAAAATTTTTTATAATTTATAATATGAAAAACAAATGCTTTATTTTACTAGTGTTTATTAAAACACAAAACGTCCGTTATAGAATCAAAATATTGACAGACAACATAAACAGCATTAAAACGAACATATTAAGAGCAATATTGACAACTCTTGGTTTTCAAAATAAACATGCGTTGTTTTATCATAATTCAACACGCTCCAACGACACATTAATTAACATTATTTCGGTTTTAGATGAAAAACTCATTTGCTTTTAAAATAATATTAATAAATTATTTTAATTTTTTAGTTTAATGACAATTTGGTTTTTTTATTACCATTTTAAGGTTTTGGATTGGAAATAATTAAATAATAGCAAAAAATAAAAGTTGTTGTTTTTTGATTTTTTTTCAATATTCAATAAAAGACCTCCCTCTTATTTTATGGTCTCTTGTCGAATAAATCCTTATATCGAATTGCCCTCTTATCGGATGTTGACTGTAATAAATTTGATTGTCAACAATTTACACAAAAAACAAAAAAACGATGCTTATTTACATCAACAAATGAAATGATTTATTTAATACGCGACATAAAAATATTGTTGATTTTCATGCATTAAAAGATCGAATACAACAATGAATCGAACAACTATTGCTGACAATATAAAACAACGAAAATCAAAAAAAAACAAGATGCGTCGTGAGCGTCAAGGAAAGAGAACCGTGGAGTTTTAGACAATCAGTTTATCAACTCATTGATTTTTGTAAAGACTTCTAAACTGTCCTCTAAATTTGTTTGCAACATTTTCCCATTATTTTGTTCATAATTATTACCAAATCAACTGTATTTATTCACTTTTAGATGTTTGAAAATGATTGGTCTAACCCTTATTTATGTTATTGGTTGTGTTATTGGTTATTTGGTTTTGGAATAGTTATATTTATAATATTTTTTGTGGTTATCTTTTCCCGTAAGTTAGGAACATTATTCATTAATAATTGACCAAAATAATAAATAAGGTTTATGGACAGACTTTACTCTAAAATTAATTATTAAAAAGGAATGCCATTTTTTACTGTTTTTGTTTAATTTACTATAAATATATAATAAAGCCACTTCAACGAACATTAAAGAAGGAGATTTGTATCGATTTCCCTTAATTTCAGCCTTGTTTTCTTTATTTCAAGTTACTATGTTTTAATTACAAATTTTTCAATTTTTTAAAACAAAAAATTCTATTATTAATTTAAATAATAATATTATCTATTAATATTGTTCTTTTTCATATATTTTAATAGATTTAAATTATTTTCACTTCCTTTTTTCCTTAACAACCGCTCATTTAAAATTATTTGATCATTTACTAATTTCAATATTAAAATTATATAAACAATTACTATAAAAATCAATTTTTTATGGAAAAAAATGCCAAAGCAAACACACTGTTTACTAAGCTGAAAATAAAATCTTTTTTAATACATAACAAATAACCCCGTTTCTTTGCGAAAGAATCATACAAGCCTATAGTTTCATTCGCTTTTTTTCTTTTGAAAAACATAGAAAGAAAAAAGGAGCACGAACTCTTAATTATTATGAGTTACGACCAAGAAGAGGTTGAGGACTGTATCTTTTGGGTTAACACACTTACACCGAAAGAGCCGCCAATAGACAAAATCGAGTCCTTGTTTGACGGGTCGCGGCTCATTCGAGTTTTAGAACAACTCTTAAAGAAAAAGGCGCCGCGTTATTTTCCGAAGGCAAAGACTCTATTTCAGATTCAACAAAACATTACAATACTTTTGGGCCTTATCGAGAAATCTTTTGGACGCGATGTAACATTTGATGTAAGTGAGTTGTCGAAGGGAAGCATATCCCACTTCCTCTCATTAGTCTTTTTTATTGCAAAGAAGACGGACACCCGTGTTGAAAAGAAGAAAAAGAATGGGAAAGTCAGTGTTGGGTCGTTCTTCGATCAAAAGTTTAATCGGGAGCATCAGATGAAGATGGAGACAAGAATGAAACAAATAGACATTAACAACGAAATCTCGGCAATTTCAGAAAAAATTATAGCGGGGACTGAGCTGAAAAAGGAAAATGAAGAGGTGTTGGAAACAACTCACCCATCTATTACAGAACAACAAGTCGTTGAACAAACAGTTGACAAAGTCGAACCAAAAAGTGAAGAAACAAAAGACGAGCAAGAGACTGCTAACCCTTCAACAGAAATTAAGACTGAAATTTTAGAAAAAAAAGAAGAGGAAAAACAGGAATTAAAAATAGAGCAAATTCAAGAAGAAAAAAATGAAGAGCCAAATCACCTTGAAATGAACGAAGAAAAACTCGACGAACAAAAAATCGAAGAAAAAAATGAGGAACAAAAGGATGAACAAGTCGAAGTCAGTAGTATTGTGGAAGAAGAAATTGCGCCTGTTGAAAAAGAGATACCACAAGTCGAGGAGCAAAAATCAGTTGATGAGATACAACCACCAATTTTGGCGAATAAACAAGATGATAAAGAAGTTGAAGAAGTGATTGAAATAGTCCCCAAAGTCGAAGAGGTGGAGGTACCAAAAGTTGAAGAAAAGAAGGAAGAGAATGTGGAAGAATTAACTATAAAAAATTTCATAGCCCCCGAACTTAAAAAACAGCAATCGATCTTAGAGAATCTGCCAAAAATCGAGGAGTCACCACAATGTGATTTTAACAAAGACAGTGAACATAAAGATGAACGTGACCACGTTTGTAAAACAAAAGGTGATAAAAACGAGAAGGTTGAAGAAAAGATGGAGGAAGTGGTGATTATAAAGTCTCCGAAAAAAGTAGTTCAAATTGAAGTGCCAAGACCGATACAAATTGACGTCAAAATAGTCTTAGAAGACACGCAACAAATGGACGAAGTGAAAGAACAAAAATCCGAAACGGAAACTCCAACACTTCCAGACTCACCAAAGGAATGTGAAGCTGATATAAAAGTCAAAGAACCATCTTCTGTAGAATCTGCCCCAATAAAACAAGAAGAACAATTAAATAAAGAAATGGAAGAACGTCCAATTCATCGAACGCCACTCTCTAAAGTCCGGAAAACGTTGCAAAATCAATCAACTCCAACTTTTACAATTCAAATCAGTCCTTCACCAAGCGAAGAAGTCAAAGAAACACCTAAGGATGAGAGTCCAAAGGAAGAAGATGTTCCTCGAGCAAAGACGCCGAATTGGGCGGAGAAAATGTATGATCCGGAAGATGTTGCGACCATTCAAAGATTGTGTTGTTCTGTGGTGTTCAGACAGAAGATCCACAAGACTTTAGTCCAAAGGAAACACGTCTTCACTGAAATTATTGAAACAGAAAAGGTGTATGTGAAACGACTGAACGACTTCCAAACTTTGTATCTTCCACTTGCTTTGAGTCTCTTACAAAATGATAAAGTCATGAAAACGTGTAGTGACGATATTGGTGTTATTCTTACGTTTAATAAACGTCTTCTTGCGACGATGGAAGACATTCAAAAGGCGAACATCTATGGAGAAGGTATTGGAACTGTATTTACAAAGCTGTCTTACTTTTTAAAGATGTATTCGAACTATATTAATAGAACAGATGAAATTAATGAATGCGAGGAAAAGGCACGTAAGCGCGATAAGAAATTTGAGGCGGCGATGATGCAAGTGCGACTTGCGAATCACTTGGAATCGTTCAATTCATATGTCATTCTCCCAGTCCAACGTATTCCAAGGTACCAACTTCTCTTAAAAGAGTTACTGAAGACAATCCACCCGGGACATAGTGAATATAAAACACTTTCCGAGTCATTACAAACACTCACTGCAGTTGGGATGTCTGTCAACGAATTTAAAAGAACTGTGGAAAACATGAACACCATCCCACAGATTCTTGCAAAGATGAAATACCAACCCCCAGTTACTCCAGCTGCGGCGAAACCATCTACCCGTTTCATCAAATTTGGAGTATTGAGTGTTGTCGATATGGAGTCGAGGACTAAACGGAGAAGTGTCAATTGCTTCCTATTTAACGACTTTTTGATCATCACAAAGATCAACGCGACGGGCACACTGCATAGAGGAAAGCTCGTTCCAGAGACTCTGGAAACTGTTTTAGAGTCGAGAAAGCATTTGGTGGTCGACGCTGTAATTGGTGTCGAGACGTATTGTGTGTTAGATTCCCCTAAAATAGACGACTGTCCTGCATTTGTTATTTCAACCTCCGACTATGGATGTGTCCAGATGTATTGTCTGAATGAAGACGAAAAAATCGAGTGGGTGACTGCATTGGATCAACAAGTGAGCAGCATTGAAGACCGAATGGTCATGATGAAACGCAAAACGAATTTAGATGAAGATTTGAGTACCCAAAAGGACACCATCAAGAATGTGTATAACAAGATGAAGTTGGTGACGATGCATGGGCCGACTCGTGGAGGGTATTTAGTGTTAAAAGACTCTATTCTCGGTCTCTTTACCTCTGTTGAAGACGCGTTTAAGAATGAGAACGTCCAAGAACTCTATTTCATGAAGTTTTGTTCAGTTGGATTTAATGGAGAGAATGGCTTCACAATTGTACAATATAAACCGGAGAGGGTCGAGACGAAAATCGAAGTGAACAATCTCTCGATGACACTGTTGTGGGTCTTCTTTTTAAGACAAGCGTGCTTAAAGAATTGGCCGAACTCCCCACTCAACATCTTTGAGAGAGATGGGTTCATAGGCATTCATTCTGCTGATATAGTGCATGGGCTACAGGGAAGTGTGTATAACCAGAATTGTTGTGATTGTGGGAGTGCTGTTATTAAATGTGTAGATTTGGACTTTGGGTGTTTCTTGTGTGTCAAATGTATGAAGGATCACAAGCTCTTTGGGAGAGATCCAAACGCACTTGGCACTTCTATGTTGAGTGTGATTGGGGATAAAGAGCCGAAGTGTATGAAGATGTTGATAGAAAAGGGAAACGTCTTTAACAATTTGGAACGGACTGGGTCTATCCGTGGGTCTGGAGCATCTCCGAATCTTCTTAATGATCGAATGACATTTGTGACGAAAAAATATGGACAACCGACTGGTCCACAGCATAGCGCGTCGAGAAAAGACAAACTCCGACGTATGTCAGCGGACACTTTAGTGAACAAAAAAGAAGAGGGTGAAATGAAGAGTGAAGAGAAGCCTGGGAAAGACGACAAAAGCGAACAAAGCGATTTGTGTGAAAAAATAGACCGAGTGGTCAAAGAGGAAGAAATGAAAGAAGCCAAAGAAAAAGAGACGAAAGAAAAGGAAGCCAAAGATGTTAAATCGCCTGGGAAAAGTAAAAGAAAGAAACTTGATAAGAAAGAGAAAAAGAAGAAGTAAAGCCAACGTATTTAAATTCAATTTGTTGTACCTCGTTGTATTCTTCCATTGGAGTAAAACTTAATAAATTCGATATAAATTTCAAAGACTCAAAAGTGAGACAAACTTTAAAATGCATATAACTTAATATGAGTAAAGGTACCCACAATATCCCTTTAAGTCAATTACTTACACAATCCCAATCACAGTCACAATCACAAAATACTAATCGTCTTGCGTCTATTAGAGGTGTTCAACAACCAACTACGAAACTTCAATTCGCTCCAAACACAAACGCGACGAAACCAGAGGAATCTCAGACAAAAAAAGATGAAAAGACTCATCTGAGAGTCAAAAGAGAACAACAAATAAAGAAAACAGTCATTCCACAAACACAAAGAGTATTCAAGCCACGACCAGCTACTCACGGGGAAGGTGGACTCGGGTTCTCTGGAAAAAGCTCGTCAACAGCAACACAGAATTTGGTGCTGGATAAAGTCGGGAAGAAAGAAAAGAAAACACTCCAGTTGAACCCCGAACTCGACTTCGACCCATGTAACCCTAACCACCCTATTTCACTCCCACTCAAAAATCCTGAAGATAAGGTCGTCGAGGAAGCAAAGAAAGAAGATACCACAGCTATTAAAAAAACTTACTACACGCCACTCGAAACGTTGGAAGAGAACCCAAAGATACTGAACTTCCCATTACATACAGAGAGTGGCCTTTTGTACGATGAATATGTTATGATGCAAATTCCGTCGGTTCTTCCTTTGAAGTCAACTCAGATGGAGGAAGAGAAAATTGATGAAAAGATCAATCAAAAGATCGACCAACAGAACAAAGACGATAAAAAAAGCGTTCCAAAAGAGGAAGAAAAAGCAGAGGACAAAATTCATGAAGAGCCAAAGGACATCGTGCAGAACCCACTCAACGGAATGTGCGGATACATCGGCACAATTCAATATCGAAAGAGCGGGATCGCAACAATGAAAATAGGAGGAGTCACATATCGACTCACCAAAGGAGCAAAACCCCACTTTTTGGAAGAAGCATGTGTGGTCTCACAAGCCAAAAAAGAGGTGTATCGACTTGGAAGTATATCGCAGCACGTAGTGATGGTTCCCGACCTCGAACAGTGTCTTGATTGATATCTATGTTTAGAGTTATAATTTACAACAAATAGATAGTATTTTATTATATTTAATAATTATATTCAATTCATATATACATAGAGACAAGAGTCAATGAAATGAACAAAACCTACTTGTTTCAAAATAAAGTACTTAAATAATAGTAAAGGACTTGAATTGGTATATTGATAAGTACAATGGAAAGGGTCAAAGGAAAAGAAATTAAAATTGAAAAGATCAAGAAGACGCGCGAAGAGAAAGAAAATGAAGAAAAAAAACCAAGACGACTCCAAGAGAAATTTGTGGGAACCATGCAAACACTTGAAAAAAGATATTTTCGACTGAAGGGAGAACCACTGCCAGAGTTGGTCAGACCAGAGTCGGTGTTGAAAAGCTCACTCAAATACGTGTTTGACAAATTCAAGAAGAACGAAGACTACAGTTACTTGTGCGACCAACTCAAGTCGATTCGACAGGACATGGTTATCCAACAAATCGAAGACCAATTTTCAATACTAGTGTATAAGACACACGCAGTCTATGCGAAGAAATATGTTTGTCTATGACAGTAACCCTAGTTTGATTTATTTTGGACAAAGAAACTTATGATCAGGGCGACATTTCCGAATTCATTCAGTGCGTTTCAGTATTAAACAACTTGGGCAAAAGGTCCGAATTTGGTATTGGCAAGACAGACATGGTGTATTACACCGTCTCCTTACTTCTTGCAGAAATCGACTCGAAAAACATCATCCCGTCCTCATCAATAATATCCAAATTAAGTCAAGAACTGATTACAAATGAAGAGGTGCAACATGCACTCAAAATGAAAAGCGCGTATGTCAATGGCGATTTTCTTGGGTTTCTGTACCTCTCTCAAACTGTCCCAGCGAAGTATTATAAAGTCGTCCAACACTTTGTCGAAAAGGCTCGGCTGCAAGCAGTCAAGATGGTTTGCTTTGCGATGAGAAGGACTATTACAATGGACAAATTGTCGGTGATTTTGTTTTTCCATTCGTCCAAAAAGTGTTTGTCGTTTTGTGTTAAGCACAACTTTGCGATGACGGACGGCATAGCTCTTGATTGCGAAAGAACTCTTGCGCTCTTGAATTGATTGTTTTTTGTGAGTTCGACTTTTAAAAAAAGTTTTATCAGTTACAACTGAATTTGTAATGAGTGTTGCTGCGATAGGGGGGGTGACTTTATATAAGTGTGATGTCGACTTATTAAATGGAAAGTGGTTCAATGATAATTTAATATCGTTTCAAATCGAGCACTTTAAGGAAGAGTTTTCTTCCTTACACAATGTGTTATTCTTAGACCCAAACGTATTTATTTTATTGGCATTTTCAGATGACTGTCAAGTGCTTGACGACTTAGATGCCAAGAAATATGAACATTTGATACTTCCTATTAACGACTTGACTGATAATAACTCAGTGAATAATGGAACACACTGGTCTTTGTTGTATGTGAATGTAGTAATGAAAGTCGCGTTTTACTACGACAGCGTTGCGAGTTCTTATAAAATCGAGCATAGCCAGGCTTATAGATTGTCTCAAAAAATAGGGAAATACTATGGCCAATCATATCACTGTATTCGAGCGGAATGTCCGTACCAAAACAATTCGATTGATTGTGGGCCTTCTGTGTTGTGCAACATCCACGCCATTGCCAAATTGATCCAAGAGAATTTGAGTACATTTGAGAAGGTGTGTCCTGAGTATACTCCACAACAAATGCGTGAGTTAATACGTCGTGAGGTAAGTTCATTCAAGCAAGATATTAAGTAAGAGCACATATTAATCATTCAATTATTCATTGCTATCTCTTTGTTAATTCCTTAAAGTTATTCAACACAAAAACCACTAAAAAAGAACTTAAAAAACAGTTATGTCCAATACGTTTGTCATCTTTTTGACTCTTTTACTCTGTTTATCATTATTATTAGCCGTAACACATCAATACAGACAAAGGATTTAATCACCAGAACCGACCCACGCTTTAAACAGATCAACGACGACCTCAACGAAACACAGACAGTCATGCAAAACAATATTAACGACATGACGAAGAACATTGCAACAGCCGAAGAGCTCCAAACGCAAACAGAACAAATGAACGAGAACGCTAACCAGTTCCGTCAAAAGTCTAACCAGCTCAAAACAGAAATGTGGTGGAAAAACGTTAAATTGTGGATCATCCTCGGCGTTGTTGTCGCTATCATAGTCATAGCCATCATTATCGTGATTATTATTCTCGCTACCACACTTAAAAAGAAGTCTTCAACCAGCAATAATTAACGCTGTGATTTTTTTCTCCCTTTTCTACTCATGTCTTTACAAACAAATTTCTACTCGTGTTTTGGGATGTTTTGTATCATTTTTTGTTGATTGCCTTTTTATTATAATGTATTTGAATTTTATTATAATTGAATTAATTATTAAAGATAGGCACATATATGTTTTTGTTGAAAAGAAAAAATGCAAGAGGTTTTCAAAAAAGACACTTTTAGACCTTTTTTAAATTGAAAAAAATGTAAAAATGGTAAGAAAAAAAGAATAACATTTATATAATAATGTTGTTTTATATATAACAATAAAGACAATAACATATTATTATTCATATAATTGCGATTAGAAACATTTATGTGAGTGTAATTTATAAAAAAAATGTTTATGTTTATAATAAACATAAAATGACTGAATATTAAGTGTTTTTTATTATATAAAAGTTTGAGGTTTTAAATATATTAATTAGTTTTTACAAAAGCACATTAAAAAATAGCAATTGAAATGAAAGTTGAATAATTTACAAAAAAAAATAAATTTAACACAACGAAAATTAAATATTTTTTTGTTTCTGTTTGTAATGCTTATGATGATCATTAGCGTTACAATACAATGTTAAACTTAATTAAAAATTGTACGTCTTATAACTCAATTGCATTCATTTTAATGCAAAAACTTGAACTTTTTGAGATGTAACTTTAAACGTTCAAAATCATTGTTTGTTGTTTATCAAAATAAGATTGAAACCTTGATAAATTTTGAATAAAATTTATTCAAATTAAATAAAATGTTTCAAGTGTAATTGAATAAACAACATAATAATTCACTAATTATAATTTGTTTTTATTCTCTGGTATATGTCAAAGTTAACAAATTTATTATTTATTAAAACTTTTTAAGATCTAAATATAAATAAAACAAAGTTGTAAAAATGCTATTAAAATCAAATTATTTTATTAGATCTTTTTTTATATTATTTGGTGAATTGTTCTTATAATATAGTAAAAATTAAAATGTGTGACAATACTTCATATTTTGATTTATAACAATTAGTACACTTTATTTTTATCAACCAATAAGTAAATTAACATCTAACCATTTAAAAAATCAATTTTAAAACTAATTTTAAATTAATTTGAGCATGTAAAAAATATTCGTTAATAAGTTGTTTAATCATCATTGCTATATCGTATTTTATTA
This sequence comes from Entamoeba invadens IP1, assembly GCF_000330505.1. Taxonomy (NCBI): domain Eukaryota; phylum Evosea; order Mastigamoebida; family Endamoebidae; genus Entamoeba; species Entamoeba invadens. Next base: position 1,004,812 of record NW_004443648.1, on the reverse strand, counting down.
TATTTAACACATTCTGATTTGATCACTTGATTCATAATTATATTATTATTCAACAATCAATTACAATTGAATCAATTGCATTTTAAAATATTAAATATTCAAACAAATTACACATGTCACTTTTGTCTTTTGATATCTGTAAACTTTCTTTTCTGTTGTAATCTAAGCATTTGTAATAATATCATTTACGTGAAATAAACGAATTAATAATCAGTTGTCAAAATAATTGTTTACAATCAAATTAAAAAAAATAACAAGAAAACAAACATTGTTGTTTAATTTATTGGAATAAATATTCAATAAACGTTTTGATAATTAACGTATTGATAATTCTGATGAAACAATTTAAAAACCAAAAAAAACTATTTGTTATACTTATTTGAAGTTTTTTGGCTTAATTTTGAAAAATAACATTTCCGTTATGTTCTTTGAACAAACATTCACAATGAATAACTTCGTTGTCATTTATTTAGGAATTTAACTCGGACAGCAATCACCATTGTTTCAACTCAAATAAATTTTACATCTTTTAAACATATTTCCTTTGTGATTGAATTCTTTTTATTATTGAATAAAACATCCAATTTGTTTTTACTATTATTGTCGTTTTTCTTAATAACAAACATATTACTCCCTGTTTGTTAGACAATACTATGAAAGAAAAACAAAAAAATGTTTAATCATACTCACATAAACTTAACAGCTTATTCTTTGGATTACAACAATTACTTCAAAATATGAGGGGAGTTTAAAAACCACTTTTGGGTAAATTAAGTTATATAAATAAATGTAATAAAAAATAAAAAATAAAAACCCGAAATATTAATAAAAAAACGTGGATTATACACTTGTTTGATAAAATAATGGAAATATACATTTTTTTTGGAACAAAGTTTGGAAAAAATGTGTGAAAATATACTATACTTATAATTAATATATATTATCATTTATCACTGGGCTTTTTTTGAAATAACAATTTTTTTATCGTTTTTCAAACTTTTTTGGCAGAAATGCGAGAGTCTTTTTTAATTTAAAAAAGTTTGATTATAAACACCGCAAACTTCGGGAGATCTGGTAATAAAAAAACAACGGTAAAATTTTGTTCTCCGAAAAACGTTGTTATCCGACAATCTATTTTCGTACAACCAGTTTTTTTCTTTATCATTTTTAATCAAAAAAAAACGAGTTAATCAAAGCTATATTTATGGTTCATGTAATTATTTCTTCAACTATTAAAAACGAAAACCCATAATAGAATTCAGCTATATTTGTTATTTTTTATTTGAAAATGAAAATAACATTCGTCAACAAGAACAACAATTAATAGTTTAAATTTCCATTAATTAATAGTATGTTTGAACTGAAAAAAATGGGTGGAGAGATGCGGGGAGTCGGACGGAATTTATAAACATGAAGCTTTCAAAAATATTCACCGAAAATAGTTTTTCTGTACTAAAACTACCAAAAAGGAGGGAAAACGCCGTAATATAAAATATTGTTATTCTTTTTCGGAGCTAAAATTACTAAACACAATAAGGGCACTTTTTGTCAAAATGACAATTAACCGACGTTTAAGTATAGAATTTGGCAATAACACGCGACAAATGCCAAAGAAGAAAAAAAAACACCACAAAAAAGGAGGGTAGCAATCATTACAAAATGAAAAGTGATACTTCTCCAAATAATATGCTTCTTCCAAAACGCCATTTTGTTGGAATTCCCGATTTTATTCAAATGTTTTGGCTCACATGAAACACATTCTGTTGTTCAAACAATTTTCGAAGAAAAGTTTAAAAGAGTACCAAGAATAGGATGAGGCCAATATAAACAAAAAATTGCGTAGAACGACAACCCCACTATAAAAACAGTCGTTGTTTGTCAACTCTCATGACTACCCTCCTTTTGAAGCCAACCCATTTTGTAGAAGTTAGAAACAGTCTTGTCTATCAACAGATGGTATTACTCTCTATAATCAACACAAAGTACTCCCTCACTTTGCATCTCCCAAACAAGAAAGCTGTCGTTTATGAGCAATTGGTTGCTATCAACAACTTAAGTAACAAAAGTGAGTCCGTCGATGTCGAGGAAGTCATCAAACAACGCTGCCATTATCGACTTTCTTCGGAGAAAACTAATGGAGTTTCAGAGAAGACACTTCACAGAAGAAGACAGAACTACTCGATCATTGAGCGGATGAATTTTTTGGTCGACACTGTCAGAGAGATGGGGTACTTCGTCGAGTGTGAACAAAACGGTGGGAAACGTGGAATCCTTAAAGGTGAAGTAGTAAAGAAAATATACTGTGAAGGACGACTTCTGTTTGACGAAGCAGACATTGAAGAGTTTGGAAAGAAAATATGTGAGTATGTTTCTTCGTTATCTCTCACCTATGGAAGTCTTAAAATCGAAGAGAAAGACAAGAACATACAAAGTATTTATTACTGTGGAATGTAATACAATTACATCTAATTTCAACAATGTAATCAAAATTCAACAAATTCATCATTTCATGGACTTATTCTTAGCCATTAAACTATTTGTCATTTATTTTTATTTTCAAACTTAATAATAATAATAATAATAATTGAGTAATTAAATAATAATCTAGTGGTTTACAAATTATAGTAAAATATAATATTTATTGCTATAAATTGAAAAACATTTTGTATAATTTGAAAACGATAATTAAAAACTAAAAATAAAAATACTTGTCAAACCTAACTATGGAAAATAAAACCAAACTTCTGGTTAAAATTTTTAATAATATCACTTCAATAAAATTGACGTTATGAAAACAAAAACAGTGTTTTGTTGTTGTGGTTGTGTCAATACTTTACGCGTTCAATTGCAATTTCTTAATGTTTGTGTTTGGAATTAAAAAATGATTAGCAAACATATCAGAAAGCATAATTGAAAACAATTAAACAAATTATTTGGTCAATTGTACACTCAATCCAATGATCAAATGTAGAATTACGAAACTGTTGACATCTAACAACGAATTTGATTTAAAAACATTGTCGAATAAACACAAAAAACGTAATAATTTTTAAATGGGCTTGTCACTGATTATATTTACATGTGAATTGAATCAATCTTTAATGTGAAGGTTTACATGTGTAAAACCAACTGAGATCAATTACAGCTCGATAATTATACCAATTTTAATAGAAACAAAAATAGTAACTAATAATAAATGATTGTTAATAATAAAATATACTTAATCTTATTGAGTCGGACTTATTATTAATCCACCGACTCTAATACCAATAGCGCTATCGAATTACACAGTCATTTGCTAGTTTATACTAAATTCACCAAATTGAACAATAAAAATTTACTTCTTCTTACCTCCTTTTGCTTTTGGTCCAGGTCGCTTCACCCCTTTAGAAGCAGAACTCTTCTCGAGAGGCGCTTTTTTGACCTTGAAAAAAGAGTCCAGCCGCCCTTGTGTGCCCTTGCTTTTGATCTCTTTCATCTTCTGAATCCCACTCTTCACTCGCTCTTCATTGAAATGCTTCTCTGTCACAAGGTATTTGAGCAGTTCTTCCTCATTTGGCTTTTTCCACTCCAATGTGATGTTGTCTGCCTTTGTCACATCGGGGTGCAAAAACAAATTTCTCGCTTCTTTGTACTTCCATCCGTCGGGGACTATGTATTTCCCCTTATCCAAATGCTTCAAAAGATTCTCGATAGTCTTGTACTCCTTGATCATTTCAAACGCAGTCACGGGACCAATGCCCTTGATTGTCTCGCAATAATCACACCCAAGTAAAATGCACAAATCGATAAACATGTCCATAGTAAATCCAGTTTCTTCCAAAATGGACTTCAACGAGTACTCCCTGATCGGCTCTTTTTTGTTGTCGCTCGCACTGAACTTACGCAGTACAATATCAGAACCCAACGTCAAAGCGTCCATATCTTCAGTTGCTGTCGCAAAGCATTTCCCACTCTTTACCAGTTCGGCGCATGTCCCTTCGGCTTCGCAGTTTGCCTCAATCGCTGGAATACCCATCAGTTCAACCAACTTCTTAACATCGTCCGACTGTTCCTTTGTCATTCTTGCAGTTCTCTTCATTTGCTTTTTAATCTCTTCTTTGTCTCCAGACTCTTTCGCCTTTTCAAGCTTTTCAATCGCTTCTTTAGCGTTGGTCTGTCTCTTTTTGAGCTCCTCAGTTTTCATCTCGGGTGGCTTCCCATCGAAGACGTAGATCGGTTTAACTCCGCTTGTCATCAGTTTAATCGTTCTATAAAACGTACCGATAATGTGACTGGTGGTCTCCCCATACTCATTAACAAGTGTTGAACCCTCTTGGTCTCTCACTGCGGATATGAACTGATATACCAATATACTCGCATCAATAGCCACGACTCTTCCAAAGTACTGATCGATCTTACCGTCCTTCATAGAGTTCGGGGCGTACCTCTGTAATAGTTTTGATAGCCCCTTAATACCCATCCTTTGTTTTTTTCAGTTCTAGTGTTAAGTTGGACATCAAAGAACATCTCGCACCCAATTTTCTCTTTCTCCGATTACTAGTTTTATTAATAGTACTTTTATTATAAAATAAACAATAAAGAAAAGAAGAAAACATAAGCACAAAAAATCAAAGGATTTAGGCGTAACCGAATTGCTTGAGGATTTTGACCTTTTCTTCGTACTTCTTGTCGGCCAACACTTTATCTCTAGCTTCCTTGAAAGTTGTGGCTTTCTTAACTTTGGCTTCGTAGTACTTTTTGCCTTTAGCCTTTCTGATTTCTTCGTCTCTCTTGACGACGTCGGCGTATTTCCATCCGATGGCGGTTCCGAGAGTGCCGAGGAGGGTTCTCTTTCTAGTAGGGTTGTAGTTGTAGATAACAGCAGCTTCAGGGATTGAGGACTTCTTCATCTTGTCATATGGAGCGGGGCATCCTTCGAAACATTTCACGTGGGAAAGAGCAGACTTTCCTCTGAAGTTGTGTTTTGGGAGCATTCCTCTGATCGCCTTGTAGACCATCTTAGACGGTGAGCGTTGATGATATGGTCCTCTCAATGGGTTGGTGTTAACTCTCTTTCTTCTGTACATTTCCCATTTGACTAATCTCATACGAAGAGTGCCGCAGACTTCAAGCTGCTCGCAACGAACTAAGACTATGCGGCGGCCCAATAACAATTGCTTTGCTACTGTGGAGGCTACACGACCCAAGACGTGGCCTTTACAATCGACAACGATGACTCTCTTGCGCCCTTCCATCTTTGCCACCTTCAAGCGTTTTCGAGTTGTCTTTTAACCCTCAATTCAGTTATAAATTCTTTTACTATTAATCTATATGTATTTACTAGGGTTGTTTACTTCAGATTTATTCATCTTGTTTTCTAAGTTATTAACTCTATTATTTCGGGGTTGTATTTGAATTCTATTGGATTCTAATATATAACTATTATTATTACTTCAGTGGTTTTTCGTATTGTATTTTACTATATTTTTAATTGAAAATTGTATAATTTAAATTTATTTTTATTATAATATAATTAAATTAATAATTATAATAAATGGAAGATTTGGAATTATTACTTGTAATTTAATTATATTTATTATAATTTCCAATAATTATTGAATTAATTATAATATATAATATATTTTTAAATTAAATGTTAATAGTAAAAGTTACCATTTATTTGTTATATAAAAAACCCATTGTTCAAATAAGGAAATAATCAATTCACAAAGCAACAAAACAAACATGAAACATGTTATCACTTTAAATGAAAACATCACAGGTCACACCATAGTGATCACTCATGAATGGAAATTTCTTTCCTTTGACTTGGAATTTATCAACTCGACAATTTGAGCACTTCATCTGTGGATTTTCTTGCTTCCTTTTTAAGTGGAAAATGTAGTCGAGCCTCGATTTATCCATACAACTCACTTGATATGTTATTTCCGAGTCACAAGGGGTTTCTACTCCGGACGGGTCGATGAATGAGTCTCCGAAAGTAACTGGTTGAACTCCATTGTTATCCCTTAGTAACAAGTCGATGAGTTCCTCATCCGGAAATATTAAATTCTTCAATAAATCTGCATATTCCGTACTCTCTGTTGTTCCATCAGTTCCTGCTCTTCCGTTCACATTAAAGTCGCCACACAACAAAACGGGGTATTGGTCGTCTTTAATCATTTTCTTTACAAACTCTGCGTACTGTTTTATCTGGGAGAGTCTCATGTCTCTTGATGGCTTTGCTTCATTGTAGTCAAGTGTGTAGTCTGCTTGGGTGTGTGTATTAAATATGTGTAAAAATTGGTTTGGCCGGACCTCGATTTTGGCGTAGAGTGCTCCCTTTGATGCGACAGCATCCGCGTAGATACTCCGCTTATACAATTTGAATTTGTTGTATACTATTGGGTACTTGCTGATTATTATAAGACCAGCATCACATATGAAGATGGGGAACAGTGGTTTCTCTGTTTGTACTCGCCACTTGAATCCAGCTTTCTTTGCTTTCTTTAATAACTTCTCCCGCCGCCAATTAAGCTCTTTAAAGACCTCTTGGAAACAAATCACATCAAACGTGGCTAATTGGTCACGACAAAATTCTTTGAGGCGACTGTTTTTATGGTCGTGACCATTTGCAGATATCAACATTGGACGAAGGTACATATTATAAGTCAATACTCGTAATGGTTTGTTCTCTACGTCTACCACTTCACTCTCACTTTTTTCTGCCATTACTTTTTCGTAGTTGAAAAATAAATCTTTTTATGATAAAAGTTGTTTTATGAAGTTTGGTTTTTAAATAGGTTCATATAATAATATATATAGTAATAATCTTAAAACAATGGATTTTTGTTTCCATTTTTCATTTTTCATTATATATTTAATTTTTATTTCTATTTAAAATGGTATATACGTGTAATAATTATTTCTATATTGTTTATTATAAAACAATTTTAACTATATTTATAATTAATTGAAAAAACAATGAAATAATGGTCAAATTATTATTGATATGCGTTGTTATTATTTTAAAACAAATTTGTTACTTTATTTGTGTTATTTTGTTTACAAACTGTTATTGTAATAATTGAATTGTATAGTTCATTTCAAATAAAAATTAAACTAAAAAACAATTTGGTTTTTTGTATTTAAATAATAATACAAATATTTATTTTTATTTATCTTATTAAAAATTATACTATTTAACAGTTAATAAACAATTATTAATTATTAAACCAAAAAAAAAATTTCTCTGGTATAAAAATTAAGTGATTTTTTATGTTATTTATAATTTAAATATAAATTAATAGTTAAACTAATAGTAATTGATATACAAAAAAAATAAAAAAATAACAAATTTTAATAAATTGTTACTGTAATAAAAATATAATATTAATATAACAAAATATATTTAGTATAATATAATAAAAAATAACCATTTTTATGAAACATAAATAAACAAATAAAATGAATATAATACATATAAACTAAAAATTGAAGTAAAACAACTATTATGTCTAATAAAGGAAACCCTAAGTAGCTCTTCAAACTTAAAATATTGAGTATCGCCAGCACCAATGGGACGTTGCCTCCGTAATCACAGTGTTGTATACAAGACACCAAAAGTACCATTCGACAGAACAAGATTTGATGCCGAGTTGAAATTAGCCGGACAGTTTGGATTGAAATGCAAGAGAGAAATTCAACGTGTCCACTTTATGTTGGGCCACATGAGAACTATTGCTAAGGTGATGTTAATGAAATCCGCCACCGACCCAAAAAGAATCTTGGAAGGTAACGCTTTACTCAGAAGACTTCACAACCTCGGGATATTACCAAAAGATCAAACTAAGCTTGAGTTCGTCTTGGCTCTTAAGGAGGAGAACTTACTTGAGAGAAGACTTCAGACAATTGTCTTCAGAAAGGGCTTTGCTAAATCAATTCACCACGCCAGAGTGTTGATCCGTTCAAAGTTGATCTCTGTCGGTAAACAAATCGTCGATGTTCCCTCTTTCATGGTCAGAGTGTCATCCGAACCACTCGTACAACTCGCTCCTAACACTCCTCTTACTAACCCAGAGAAGCTCGGAAGAAGAAAAAGAAAAGCAAGAAAGGATGCTAAGGGGCAATAAGTGAATCGCTGTTTGACTTTTTTATTCTCTTTTTCGTTCAATGGTTCGATTCCTCTTTTTTCATTTAATTGATTCTATCTATAAAATTACTATTCTTTTAGTAATTTATTGGTATTACATGGAACTAGTTGTAAACTAGAAAAGAACTAAACTGATAATACTAATGAGACACTTGGTGAAGGAGTACGCAGATGACATCAACTACAACAAAGTACTGGGGTATTCGACGCAACAAATATTGTTTCTGAATAATGAAGGGAACGGACTTGGAGGGTTGTCAGAAACACTGAAATCTGGTGAGAACAATAAAAGCACAAAGGGAGCTAAGGTGACTGATTTTACGAATTTTGGGGCACCAGAAAAACGAGCGCTGCCTTTTGGGTTCCAACCCACCACATTTAAACCACTCTCACAGACAATGAAAGAAGCCCTTGAAAGACATCAACTGCAACTTGAGAAGGATATTGAAAGGCAACGCGAATTGTTACAGAAACAATCGGAATTGAGTCCAGATGCTGTGTTTGCACAAAACTCGCCTTTTTTGGAAATGTCGTGTTTCACTGATGATATTGATGGGGTTCAAGGGAAGAGGGCTCCAAACACAAACACTTTTGATAACAAAGAAGGGGATGACTTGGAAATGAGCCAAGAGGAATATAATCCTGAAAATGATTCAGAAGGAGCAGATAACGTTGATGAATCGGATCAATCAGACACTTCCACACAGTCTGAAAACAACCAAATGGAGAGTGAAGGTGGTACCGAAGAAGAAAAGGTTCAAGAGAAGAATCAGAACGAAGAAGTTAAAACAATGAAAGAAAATGGAATTGAGACTGTTCGATCCACCCCACAACAACAAAGCATTCAACTCGTTGAACAACAATTACAAGAGAAATCACTCCAACAAAATGTTGAACCAAAACATGTCGTCTCCGAACCAACAAAACCTATTGTATTTCCTGTGATCAAAGGAATCAAATTTGAACCACCACAACGACCAAAGGGTTCTGAACCCCAAACTCAAATTAAGGCGGAACTTCCACAACGAAAGGGTAATACTAATTGTAATGCAAAAATTGATAAGAAACAAAACCAATCGAATGAGACTAAAAAAGAAGACACCAACAAAGATAACTCGAAAAATATAGTTGGGACGTGCCAACAACTCGAGAAACACTATTTGAGACTTGTGAAGGTGATCACACCAGACTCAGTAAGACCTTTGGACGTCCTTCAAAAGGCGTTTGTGTTTGTCGGGAATAAGTACAAAAGCGGAGAAAGAGATATTAACTACTTCCTTGACCAACTCAAGTCGATCAGACAAGACTTGACTGTCCAGGGTATTGTTAATCAGTTTACAAGAGAAGTTTATATCGCCAACTTGATTACCGAATTGGACAACGTTTGTTATAATTATCATCTGTTGTTCAGTTGCACTTACTGACAGAACGATCTCACTGAGCTTATTACATGTGTGAAGAAACTCATTGAAGTCGATGGTGTATTATCAATACACGACGACACGCATATCATCTTTTTGGCTATCAGTTTGCTCTATTCACACACCGGACTCCAGAAGAACACAATGTCAATCAAGGCATATAACGACTTACTCGGTCATATCAAAACAGAGGTTCAAAACCCTCTTTTATTAAGTGTTTGCGAACTCTTGAAGTATTACTTCTGTGGCGAGATGCGGTCGGTTTTACTTAAAGCGTACAGTGGAACGTTCCCGACGTTGGTTATGAAATTTATTGAGAAGAATATTGTGCCGTCGGCTCGGATGATGTTGTTTGAGTCGGTTTTAATGACGTTCAAAGGAAAATTGTCGTACCAATATGTGATGACAGCGATGTGTTTTAAAGCAAATGATATCAACACGTTCAAAGAATTTCTAAACGACGCTAAAAAGCAGCTCCGCTTTACGTACGACAACCAAAACGAGAACATATTTTTCAATTGACGTGTTTGTGAGTGATTCACTTTTCTCCGTGGAGTCTGCGAACGAGCCACAAGTTCCATTCCTTCAACGGAACTTTCTCGGCGAGGCATTCCTCGTACAACATTGTGTTATCAAGGACTATTTGCTTTGGCATCACAATTTTGATTGCAAGTGCTAACGAGTTGAAGAGTACACGTCTGTCATCTTCTTTGTCCAAAGAGAACAGTTCTTTGTTTTTGTAGCCCATTTCTAGTGTGCTGTAATACTTCTTATCTTCGATGTAATCGTTCTCTAATTTCTCAAGGGTCTTTGTCATCTTTTGGATTGTGAGTTGATCGGCTTCGTGCTGTTTTGCTAAGTCAGAACAAGCGATTTTGGTCTTGATTTTCTCTTCTTCTATGCGAGTCTTCTCATTTGTCAACTCACTCACAGCTGCCGTCTTCTCGCCAAGACTTTTTGAAAGACCGTCGATGATGATTTTGAGTTGCGAGAAGTCTTCTTCCTTTGATTTGCTTTGTCCTTTTAAGTCTTCCAATTCGCGAAGCTTGTCGTCCATTTCTTTCTTCAAGCGTTCCTGTGCCTCTTCTGTCATTTTCCTCTCATTCTCCTTCTCTTGTGTCAACGTGAAAATTTGGAGTTTGAAAGCGTCGTTCTCGAGTTTCAACTGTTCGAGTTGCTTTTGAATGTCATTTTTGTCTGTTTGATGTGTTTCTATTTGTTTTTGTAATTCAGAAATCACTTTGTCCTTTTCACTGACAGTATTTAACACGTCACGGATTTTCTTTTCACTGTCTTCGACTTGTGCTTTGCCTTTTTCCTTTTCTTCTTCAGTTTGTTGAAGTAAATTGTCGACTTGAGAACGAAGTACTTCAATTTGGTTGTGTAAGTCTTTGTTGTCTTGTATCGTTTTGTCAAGTTCTTGAACAATTTCGCATTGTGTACCCATCGAGTCTTTCATCTTCGTCTTAAGCTCTTCGACTTGTTCTTCTTTGCTCTTGTTTGACGTTGTTAGTTCTTCAATGAGTTTTTCCTTTTCATTTATTTGCTGTTCCGATTTCTGTATTTCTTCAGTGTGTTTCTTTGTTAATTCATTGAAATCACTTTGAATTTTTTCATTGTGTGTTGTTAACTCCACATTTGTTGTTTTCATTTTCTCGCACTCCGTCTCGAAAGTCTGAATTTTCAAATCGAATTCTTTAATCATCGCTTCTTTTTCTTGAAGGTTAGAAACAATAGTTTCCTTTTCTTTTTCTTGTTGTTGAATTAAACTATTAAACTCATCGATACTTTTCTGTTGCTGTTCATTTTGAGAGTTAAGTTCTTCTATTTGTGTTTTATGTGTTGTTTCGACGTCTTCTTGTTCTTTTTTCATTCTTTCAATTTCACTTTTCAATTGTTCGCAATTACTTTTAAAACATTCACTTTCATTTGTAATAAGTTCTAATTGCTTTTCTAATGCTTCTTTGTCTTTCACTTTTTCCTTCAAAGTTTCAATTTCAGTTTGAAGCTCTTCTGAGGCTTCTACTTTCTTGTGTAACTCTTCAATCTTCACGGTAAGCTCTTTAACTTCCTCTTCAAGCTTCTTCTTATCTTCTTCTGATGTCATTCGCATTTTCTTTAACACTTCTATGTCTCGATTTTTATCATCAAGTTGCTTCTTTTTCTCTGCCAACTCTTTCACGATTGGTGATGTCAAGTCCGTTGCAGAACTGACTTCCTTCATCGATTGGAACATTTTTCTCCGTTTACCTCTTTCAAGACCCGTCGTCAAGTTTTTAATTAACTCTTCTTGCTTACCGACCTTCTCTTCCCAGTCTTTTAACATCAACATGTTTGGGTCATTCACAATATCAAAAAGCATTTCTTCGTTATTCTCATCCATTTTAACATTCATGAAGTCGTTAAGTAATTTCTGAAGACTCTCTTCCATTGGGATGAGTTCTTTAGCTTCTTCTGGGATGTTTTCATCATCCATATTAGGGTATTTGATCTTCACATTTTTAACACAGTCCAACATTCTTTGAATGGTGTTAGCAACTCGCGCTCGTAAAGTTGTTCGCGCTTGTAGTTTTCTTTCTCTCAAGTTCTTTGCAATTTCGTTCATCACTTCATTGTCTTCAAAATGTGTATCTTTCATAATAAAGAAAGTTAAATAGACATAAAGACAGTAGTCATCAACAGTCCCTTGTGCAACATAATCCGCCATTATCAGTTTTGGTATATTCAGACGCGCATAAGCAACATCAATACATTTCTGTACCTTTTCTGTATTACTTCCTTCTAATGTGGATATATCAATAACGCCACTTTGCAAATAATTTAATAATTGCGCAAATATGATGCCATCGGCCAGTGATTGTTTCAAATCAAATTCGGGGTCTTTCACGCCAATTCTTCCTTTCACCCATTTCGTGAAATCGACCATCCTCACAGAGCAATCTATTGATTAGTTTTTTTATTATTAAATCACTCGAAAGAACAAACTTCCAAGACGGAATTTATACATCAATTGGTACAATAACGACAATATGGCTTTCTTATTCCCATTAAAAATTTCGTCAGAGGCTGCAGAGGTTTTAACACCTTCATCCTTGACAACACGAATAATTTCAGAGAGGTTTTGAAGCTTCTCGATATCTTTAGTCGGCTTCCTGATGATAGTTGGAATGTTTTTACAACTTAAGTTTCGAAGAAACTTCGCGAGAACCAATCCATCTTTTAAGTCGTGGAGCAAATCGTCAACAAAAGGGTTGTCAGAGTTGACGTAGTTAACAAACATTTTGTAGGCCTTTTTGTTATTCGAAATATCACTAACGGTGTGTTGAATAAGAAGAAGATGATAAGTAAAGACAAACGTAAATTTGCTGAGTCTCAAGTTGTTGGATTTTTTCTGTAGTTGAGAAAGAAAGTTCACTCATTGTTCTATTTAATCAGATTGTAGCGATCTTTGTTTATCAACGTATAATCCTCTTTTTAATTATCTTTTTAGACTTTCTTCGTTGACCAATCACCTCCGATTTTATTTTGCAACACTTCTTTTTCATTTTTGGGTGGATTAAACATCAGAAAAACGACATTTTACACATTTTGCAATAATTAAGGTCACTTAAAAAGAAAAAAATGGTTTAAGAATGACTAATATAGAGTGGTTTTGCAAATTATCATGTTAGTTTGTCAAAGGGTATTTTTGTCCATTTTGTGCCTTTGAAAAGACTTTGGGTAAAGCCAGCCCATTATAAATAAGCAGGGTTTTAATTTATAATCTGGTACTGATAATTATGTTTATATTTTTGTCTAAAAAGTGGATAGAAATTCGATTTATATGTTGTAACGAATTTTTTTCTTAAACCTTTCTTATATTACTAATCCCGTTTATTAAAAGTTAATGTAATAATAACCATAAAACACTTATTATTTATTATATTTAAAATTATTTAATAATCATATCAAAAATATACATTTTGTTTTACATTATATAACAACACCCACAATTCATAGATTAGGAAACAATGGTTTGCTTTTTCAAAAAGTAGTTTAATTTTTTATATAAAAGACGGCGTAAATTAAAAAGTGAAATGTTGTGGTTTTATTATCTTAGAAACTATAAATTGTTGGGATTTACTAAAAAAAATTAGAATGGATGTATAATTATAATTTAACTATTTGGATTTTAAATACATTATAAGTACCTCAACCGGTTATGAAGCGCCATAATACGAAAAAAATTTCATTTATTTACCCAAATTCTTAATTCAAATTGCATATCAATTTTTTAATCATTTGAATTTTGATAAAAATACCACGAAATATTCTTCTTATATTGTTTTGATAGTGATAATAATGAGAAACTTTTCTTTTGTATTAAATAATTTTCTATTGTGATGAAGAAGACAACACTACATTTTAAATTACGTTATAACTCTTCATTGAATTACATTTAACATTTTACAACTTGTTGCTAATTGAATATAAGACCAATTTTTGGAAAGCTTTGAAACACAAACAATGAAGTGGTATCTGAACACTGGTTCAGATAAAATGATTATATTCCAGTGGTGAAATATAATCTTTTTGTCGATTATATATAATAACAACAAGTTTTTTATTTTTTTCAAATTAGTCTTTGTCAAAGTAAATTTGAATAAAATTAACAAAATGAAGATTTGGTGTCGACATTGTGCTTTCTATTAGAATTGTTTGTCGTCTTGTTTATAATTGTTATTTCAAATTGTTAATAGATGAATGTTTCTTGTTTGCTCCATCTTTTGTTGCTAATTGTAAATAATTTACATTCTAAAAACTTGTTGTATTTCTTGTGTCGGACGATAAATTAAAATAACATACTTTTTTGATTGTTGTAAAACAATACAGTATATTTTTTCATATTGCATACAATCAAAAACAATCTTCGTTCCAATGTAGAAAGTTGAGTTTAAATATAAGTACAAACCATTGTTGTATTTACAACGTCTGCATTTTAGTTCGTTTTTGAATTTGTGGTGTCACAATTTCTCATTGGAAGACATCTATAATCTCTTGTGTGATCTACATGTACATCACAGATTCAGATTTTTAAAAACAAATTTTACTCTTTAGAATTTAGTCTCTTCAAATTTACAAACAACAAAATGTGAATTATTCCAAACATAACAATGTTTGCATTCAAATAATGATAAAGACTAAAGCTGGTATTAAAATAATACCAATAAAAACAACAATTAAATTGTATAAAAAAGTTGTTAATAATAAGCCATGCAATTATTGTGTAAAATAATGATGTTAAATCGCTACCTACAGTTTCATAAAGTTTGTTTAGAATCTTATTTATAAAACAATTGCGATAATAGTAAGACAAAATATTTATAAAATTTTTCAAGCTAGAACGAAAAACATGGGGTATTAAAAAAAATATGGTAAGTACCTCGTTGATTCTTATATTTTTTTAATTAATTGAATCACCAAAAGTAAATTTTTGAGTCACTTTTTTAATTAATACTACTCATTGTGTATATAAACCGAAGTTAAATATTATGTCTTTTATCTTCATTTCAACTTGAGCCTTTGGTTCGTTTTTATGTTCACTAATTGAATGTTATATATATTTTTTCTGTTGTGCACTTTGAAAAAAACAGATTCATATTGGATAATAAATTTAAATAAACATTTTTATAATTTAAAATAACATTATTGGGTTCGACTAACAGACCAATTAAGCAAAGAATAAAGTTTAATAGTTTTAATATGTTTCATTTATTTATTATGAGGTCTTAAAAATACCGGTCAAATTAATATTTATAAAACTTGATTATCCAATTTTAGATTAATTAAATTTACTTAAAATAGGAGTGAGCAAAACTTCTAATTTGAAAAAAACAACATAATAATTAAGTGTTCCTCTTTGTGGACCTTGTTATCCCGGGTTACAAATAAACGGTTAAAAGAAGATTTAAATTATTGGGTTTTGGTTTGAATGTTGAGAAAACCAAAATTCTGATCGTTTTTGAGCTTAAATTGTTAAATTCTGAAAATTTTTTGTTCTTTAATTATCAATGGAGTTAACAATTTGATTGAACAGCTTTTATAATTTATCATAAGATTTATCCAAATAAAACTGAACAAAAATGTTTTATAATCGTTTTGGATGGTATAGAATTTATATTACATTTCCTCGAAACTAAAATTCACATGAAGAGATTAAAACATATCAAATAAATTTGAATCTTAATATAATGTCAATAATAAACTTGAAGACTTACAATAGTCGAATTAAACATTCTAAAGTGTCTTTGTTCTTTTTTAATAAGCAAAATAAAGACATTTGGTAACATTTCATGGTTTTAAATAAAAGAATTTGCCGACACTTGAGAGTATAATCAATAATCATTTAAAATGACTCGAATTCTGTTGTTATAATAAATATTTATTAGTTGAATAAGAAAACATATTTAATAATATTGATAAATATTTTTCTATGAGAAAACAAATAAGAAAAAAAAAATATTTAAATTGCTTTGGTTTTGTTTATCCACGATTTTCTATTTATTTGTTTTTCCATATGCGGAGTTAAATTCCAATGAAACTTTCAAAATGCACAATGATGCAGCAAAACGCTCCAATAAAAAACAAACACTATTTACAATATAAATATTGTTATTAATCAGTAACAAAACAATTAATTGGTTAACAATATGCAGTTTTGCTAGGGTCAAAACTTTTCAACTGTCAAGCCTAAAATAACGTGTGAAGAGCTTCTGCAAACATCAGAAAAAACAAACAAGATGAGTTGTTTTTGGACTTGGACTTTCGCCCAACATCGAGAAATTATTTTTCTTAATCAATTATACTAAATAAAAGTGTGTTTAAGTTAGCCAATGAAATACACAATTGCACCAGATATGCAATTGTTCATAGAGTCCAACTTTGTACGAGAAACCCCTATCACAATCTACAAAACAGAATTTTTTCAAACAATATATATTTATATATTTCCAAGTGGAATGCGCCGTTTTTTAACCAACGAATCAGGATAGCAGTACCATTATTCATTTTTAGAACAAAAACGACCACTTTGGATTTGTCATTTAAAGTGAATGAACTCATTGTCATTGGTATGCAGCAGACCAAAAGAAACGTGGTCAGACCTGTCGACAAAAGGCAGCAACACGCTCTCGAGAGTCGACAGAAGAGAGAAGAAAAAGCCATCCTTCAAGGCTTTCTTGTGTATTTGATCAATCAACATTCAGTGGTCGAGTTTAAGAAGCCTCGAAAGAAAGCGCGGCTGACCCACCAACTCTTTTCCATCAAAACGTTGACTTTTCAAAACGAGAAACTTGACATTGGGGAATTCGTGAAGAGTTGTTGTAAAGTAGACTATAATAAGGATATTATTGAAGGACTGGATCAAAAGAAAGCTTTTCGAAAATACCTCAATAAAAAGACTTACTTCATGAGTTGCCTGTTAATGGATATATGCTTAGAACTCGGCTATTTCTTTGAGTGCAAAAGGGTAGCAAAAGGAAAACGAAATTATAAAACAGAACAGATAGAAAGAGTATGGAAAGATGGAGTCTATCTCTGTGGAAAAAAAGAAGTTATTAATATCGGAATTGGGATGTCAGAACATTTGTTCGAAGTGTCAAAAGACACAGCAAATAACTGCTTCCTTCGAAGGGGTGAGTTGAAATTTTAAACCATAATTACATAACCAGACATTTGTACATTCTCATTGATTTGTTTTTTATTCTTATGTTTTGTATCATATACTATAGTAATTATTATCATATTTATTAATACATTAAAATGTCTATTTAAATAATTGTAACTTATTTAATTTACAATAAATACTAACTACTAATAATAAGAACTTTACTATTATATTTGTTTTTTTTTAATTAAATTTAATTAATATTTACTAATATAAATACCATTATTGTTTGAAAAAAAATAATATAAATTATAATACATACTAGTATTTTAATTATTATAATATAGAATAATAATATTATAATTTTAGTATAGTTACTAAATCAACAATTTGTGATTTTTGAAAAGTTTTTGATTAATTTAATATTTTGGAAACTACTACTAAATACGATACGAACATCTTTTTGGTTGAGAAAACTAAAATCCATAATAAAAAAGCTAATTTTTGAAACAAAGTATCGGGGCTTTATCTTATTATAGAAATCTTTGGAATTATAATCACTCAAATATTAACAATTATTTATTTTTTAAAAAAGAGTTTGATAGTTTATTTTAATAAATTTTACATTAATTCAACTAGTAACATTTTTTTTTGTCTTTACCACTTTCTCTTTCAATTAACTATAAAAATTACCAAAAAAAACAATATGATTTTCTATTTTTGTGTTGATGATAATAATAATGTTCTAAAAACTTCCAAATAAATAACAAAACTAAAAACCCCACTTTTTTTGTTATCAAAAGGCATATTTAATCACTTTGCTGCACAATTAACAATAAACTATCGAATATAATACATAAATTAACCAGAATAATTTTTTTTGCAATTGAGTTCCATTAAATAACTCCGACAGATAGCTGTGGTTCAACAAGTTTGAAGAATGGTAAACATTTTCCTAATGATCTCCAAATCATATTATATTAATGAAATACGGAATTTTCCTTTTCTGCGTTCTGATCTGTTGCGTTTCGTCCTCATCGTTGAAATTTGATTTTGACCTCGACTTTTTCTCCCAAGATGACATCTTTGGGGAAACTGATTTGGACAACTTTCTCGAAGTCTTCGAAGGCAACGAGTCAGACTTTTTGCTTGATGACGGTTGGTTAGACAAAGCAAAGAGTAGTATTCACAACGTGGTAGAGAAGTCGACCGATTGGATGGCGAAGAATGGTGAGAAGATATCAAGTGGTCTTGACAAGGTAGCTAATGTGGCTGGGACTGTTGCCAAAGTGGCCGGTGTTGTGAATAAAGTAGCTACTGTTGCTTCTGTCATACCTGGTGTTAATGCTGTTGCTGGTTTGTTTTATAACTTAATTATTATAATTATTAATATAATAAATATTATTATAATTATTATAATTATTTATATAATAAATATTATTATTATTATAACACATTTAACAAAAAGCACCCATTGCAGCAGCTTCTAAAACCATTGAAACTGGAGCGAAAGCAGTGAAAACAGTTGCTTCTGTAGCGAAGAAAACGGTGGATGTTGCGACCGACTTTTCAAAAGGGTATCAAAAAGGTGGGGTTAAGGAAGGGTTGAAACAAGGTGGGAAGACTGCTTTGAATAACGCAAAGAACTGGGCAATAGACAAAGCTGTTGGTGTCGTAGCAGATGCTGCTGTTGGTGCTGGTAAGAAAGTACTAACTGGACAGAAGCTTGATCTTTCATCTGCCAATTTGAAGTCGACTGCAAAGAGCAAATTTAAAGAAGCGTTTAATGTGAAAAAAAAGATGAAGAACACGTTAGGTGACATAAAGAAAACCACAAAAGGCTTCAAAACCACATATAACGATAATTTGTCAAAGATAGCTGGTGGAGACAAAGCGTTGAAATTATCGACCGTCAAGAATGGCGTCAAGAACTTGAAAGGAAAAAGTGCGAAACAAATCGCATCGGCAGCTAAAACTGGACTGAAGAATGTGGGGAAAAAGATCACGGCAAATGGCATAAAGCAGACGGCGAAAGCAGTTGGAAAGGGTGTTGCAAAACTTGCGATGGACAAGGTCGAGAAGAAGGTGAAAGACAAGATCAAAGGCACTTTGAAAACGTCCATCAACAAAACTACCGCCAGAGTTGGTGCTTCAGCCAAGAAGGCTTCCACCAAAGCAAAAAAAGTTGTCAAAGGAGTAAAAAAGGTTGTTGGTAAAGTGAAAGGCACCGTCAAAACTTCGATTAAAAATAAAGTCAAGTCGAGTGTCAAAAGTATTAAAAAATCCGCCAGTAAAGTAAAAAGCACTGTAAAGAGTGTTAAAAAGACGATGAATAAACTCAAAGGGACAATTAAAAAAACCAAAGCCAAAGTGGCCAATAAAGTGAAGAAAATTGTAAAGAAAGCTCCAAAGAAAATTATTACGAAAGTAACAAAGAAAGTGACACCCAAAGCTTCCAAAGGAAAGAAGAAATAAATCAAAACCATTGTTTGCGTTATGAATAGTATAAATTATAATATATATACTACTAACTTTAATAAAATGAATAACAGAATTATACCCTACCTTCACTTGACATTCACAATTCATTCGACTTCCATTTGTTTTGATTTCATTTCTAACCTTTGTCTCATCTTTTCTGGGAACGCTTCAACTTGCTTTTTAAGCTCGTTGAAATACAATTGGGTCCATCTGTCCTCTCCAAGTGGTACCGAACATCGGTAAATAAGTTCCTCTTGGGATATATTACAAGCCATTGCTTCTAATGTATCAACACACACACTAATATGATTCGGCTTTGGCTTATCATACCGATATATCAAATATTTCCATCTCCCCGTCCACACATCAAACGACGTTTCCACAACTCCGCTCGTATTCCACCCATACTTCTCTTTGTCTTCGTCAAATGCGTCCAAGTCCGCATTTGAAAAGTTCAACTCTCTCATTATGATATCTCTTTGTCTGTCGACCGTGAACAACATCTCTCGATTATCTCCATAATATCCGTACTCTTTGATGCCATAATCGATCGTCCAATGTGTCATATATTTCCATTTAAACAACCCAGGATTTGCAAACGGTTGATATGGGATATCTGGTGCAAAAATGATACCATCAGACCTATGGCATCTCAACTCGTCTTGAATGACATAACTATCAATTTGGTCATTAAAGCAGATCATTTCAAAGATCTTCTTGATATCCTCCTTTTTAAAGAACGTCTTCACAATGATATCAAACACTCTCTCCGTAGTAGGCACCTTCTTCTCACTCGATAGTCCACTCTCACTCTGCACATCATCCTCTTGTATCAACTCATTGTACCTCTGAACCACTTCTTCAATTTTCTTGATCCTTTCGCTGTAGATCTGTTTGGTGATGTTATACCCGTCGACTATCATCGCATCAAACAGCATCAAAACTGGTCGAAAAGTATTGATGTTTCTCACAATCTCGCCATCAAATAATGAAACACCATGCTTCCCAGAGATCTCAACAAACTCGGGGAAGTTGACTTTATAAAACTCCATCTTTCTGGTGACCAAATAGACTTCTTTCTCTGTCACTAATACAAAATGCCTGACACCATCTGTTTTCTCGGAGACAATGTACGGACTTTTCTGAATAATTTCAAAGGATGTCCTTCCAAAATTGACGGGCATCGCACCCGGAAAATTGTTAGACTGTCCCTCAGTCCCGGTGATCGAGTCGCACACAAATCGCGACAGTGCAAACCCCAAACTATACTCTTTGTTCATTTCAAGGTCTTTGAAGTAGTTTCCATGGGACTTCTTGATCAAGTCGCGGAAGTTGTTGATGTATCCCATGTACTTCGTGATCTTTTCGCGGAGTCTTGGTTTGCTCTCATCACCCAAATAGTCTGCAATGACGTTGGAATCAAATTCAAACTCAACTTCATACGATCGAGTCTTCTTGTCGTCTTCAAATGAATGTTGAACAACATCAGTAAAATCAACATGGAAAAAGTCCTCGAAGTAAAACGTGTATCTATGTTTCTGTCGTGTCATTCGCTCTTTCCCATACACAGTATCGCTGTTATATGCTTCTTGTGTTTCTCTTGATAACGCAACTCTAAGACCGTATTCATGTCTTCCAAGTACTATCTCTTCCTTCCTCAGTGACTCTTTGACTTCGACGTATCGCACCTTTTCGCCATTTTCAATCGCATCAACAACTCTTACTGTGTCGTTTCTTTCATTTTTGAAGATGTGTTCCGTCGTATTCGTCTCTGTCTGTTTCAGTGTTTCAGAACGATTCGCAAACCCCAAGATCGAATGAAACTCCTCTTGTTTTATGCCTGATATGAAACGGCCATTTTCGATCGTCCCAAATCTTGTCTCGACTTCTGTGTTGTAATCGCTCCTCAGAGTAATTTGGCGTAAAAACTCTTCGTACTGTCTTATAGAATTTTCAACATCGTACACAGTCTTCTTCCTCATTAATTTTCCTATTAAATTTTTTAGTTCTTTTATTCTTTTAATAATTTATAACAAAAACTCAATAACACAATTGTTAATTTTTGTTATTTAATTGAACCCAAAAGAAAACACACAAGTTTCTCAAATATCGGAAATTGAATCGTCTTGGAACGCTTCATTGATGATTTTCATTCTTCTTCTCTTCATAAGTGTCTGAACACCAACAACACTTAAAATGATCAACACGGCTATAATAACACACACTATAACAGATACTACTATCCCTATAATAACACCATTCTTAGCTTTCCCCTTTTCTACGACGGGAGGGTCTTCTATTTGAGTAATAACTGGATAGACGGACCCCGGTTTGTTCACTGTATTGCACACCTTTTTGTTCTCAGAGTCGATGAAACTCGGAGTACTTCCTCCGTCCAAAATGACGATTTCTTGGTCTTCATTGATACCATTCACTACGTAGATGATATCGATCTTTTGATCCGCACTGATCCCTTCGGAACAAAACTCGTTCATTTCAAGACAGACGGTGATGTTGTCTTTGATATATACATTCTCATTATCAACAGTTAACCCATCACCTACTAATAAGGCGGTGCTCTTGTCATCCACATCAATGGACGGCAACTCCATTCCCGCTCCTTTCAAATGTCGCGTGTTTTTTACTTTCGACATTTTCTTGAAGAACAACTTGGCGACTGGAGTCTCCGTCGTTGCGTCCTTCCCATTCGCGTTAAGAATACTTTGGACTTGGAATTTGAATGTATCAGTATTCATGTTTTGGGGTGTTACAATGTTTGTGCTTGTCGGACTAATCGAAGAAGTCGCTGTAAGAAGCTGCACTTTCTCGCCACTGTCTGCTACCACCTGCTGCTTCTCAACCTTCGTGTCATCGGCGCTATTGGAAAACATCACTTGCGCACACGACGAAACTGTTTTATTGTCTACACACTCGGCAAGTGTCTGCATGTTGCCGTACACACATTCTAAAAAGAAAGACCCAGTAGCAGACTGATTGACCATCTTTTCAAAACAAC
This sequence comes from Entamoeba invadens IP1, assembly GCF_000330505.1. Taxonomy (NCBI): domain Eukaryota; phylum Evosea; order Mastigamoebida; family Endamoebidae; genus Entamoeba; species Entamoeba invadens. The sequence continues at coordinate 982,115 of NW_004443648.1, read as the reverse complement.
TTCTCTCGTCCATAAAATCAAATTTCTTTGTCAACGCAAGCTTAACCAATGTAGATGAATACACATCAGTCACAACACCTTCTAATGGTTTACAATCAACACCTTCAACAAATATAGTGTTACACGTGTCACTGTTACAACACTCCACATTTTCAGTCGTCGTTGTTGTTTGATCCTTCATGAAGTACGTGTACGTGGGCACCTCACATACCCCTTTCTTTTTCATTTGAACTACTTTAGTGGTCTCTGAAGTACATACATCGCGAAGAAATTGCGAGTACAAATACGAATTATACACCCAATACTGTAACACTTTTCGTTCATTAAGATATGCATTCGTGTCATTGATGTCAACCAACTCTCCATATTGAATGTACGTTTTTGTTTTAAATTTAACCAAATCAATTTGTTGGTTTTCGGTGTTGTAGATGTCTTGAGTAATATCAAAATCAAGTGTCTCCTTAATATTCACTTTGTATTGTCGATTGTTGATTTCATACCGAATAACACCGCTTCTCAAACTTATTGGCTTGCCAGTGTACGTATAGATGCTCGAAGACTTGTGTTCGCCCGTTGTCCAATTGAGTATGAAATAGACATTGAACCCTCTCATAGTTTCTTCCTCCTCTCCTTTAAGATTAAAAATGGTTGTAATGGTGTTGTCATATGACACATTCATCTTATTCACTCGAATAAATCCTTTACTTGCAAGATCACTCATCGAAGTACTATACTCCCCAACACTGAATGTAAAATTGTAGTTGGACAATGATTCAGGAGTCAAGTTCTGTCCAAACCGGGTGTCTACATAGACTACACCAATACAATCATTGATGTATTCTCCTCCAAGTGCTGTTTGTGACGGATGGAAAAGTGTCGCTTTTGTGTTATAAACGATTTCAGAAGCTTTCACGACACAAGTGTCTTGCACAACTGGTTCTGTAAAAACGTTCAGTTGTGTATTTCCATATTTGTAAATACCCGTTTTCGTGAGAACGTAGTTGTTTGTCGCTACTAAAACATCCTCTGGCAATTTATATGAGTTGTACAACAACTGATTCATTCCAGTGTGCACAAAAACGCGATTTCCGTCGTACATGACCAAATCGCCATTACCCAAAACAGAGATAAGTGGGGTGTCTTCATATATATAAGAAGTCATTTCGACGACGCCGTCTTCTTTAAAGAGATAAAGCTTGTCCATATCAACACATTCGACTGCAGTTGTGTCAAATTTGGTCGGAACTGTCTTTTGAGGTGTACAGTGGAGATTTGTCTTTGAGAGAGTTGTTCGTTCTTTAATTGAACATATCGGGTAAGCATCTCCGGAAGCAGGCGTAATATCAATTTGATACACTTTGTTCTCAGTAGACAACAAACAAGTCGTTTCGTCGCAGTCCATAAAGAGGGGCTCTTCCATTGGAGTATTTGTATTTGAAAGTAACTGAAATGTAAGTGGATTTTGGTCTGGTTTTGGATCGGTGATGTAAGTAAATTGGTAGCTTTTGAGTATCAAGTTGGGTGAAATGTATGACACAGCCAAGAAAACCTCTTCGGTGAACATCTGTCTCAAAAACAAAAGCCCTGTCCCATCAAACACAGACGAATTCAAAATTGTTCCTTTAGGACATGAATATTGGTCGATAATAAACCCATTATTCTCGGTATTATATATCAAGACGTTGTTACTATCATAAGCTGCAACAATCACTTTACTCTCGATGGATGTGTTGTAAAGATA
>NW_004443648.1:932190-980274 GCF_000330505.1 Entamoeba invadens IP1 | reverse complement strand
TTTTGTATGGAATGAAGTCCTTTGAAACAATTGGTCAATTTTTTTAAATAAAGCTATTTTTGGTGGTTTTATTATTGGTTGAATTATAGTTAAATTATAATATCGGTTATTATTAATTCAACTTATTATTTCATTTGTTAACATAAACTTTTTTTAAAAACAAATATGAAATTATTTCTTTAATTTGAATTATTAGTCATTAGTAATATATTATATGTTTTACTATATTTTTTTTTTCTTTTTTGGGTTTGAGTTTCTTGTTAAACTTTTTTGAGTAGTTAGTAACTGAAACTTCTTATAACCATTTATTTAATTTAAAATATTATATATAATTATATATTATTTTATTTTAATAAAAATATAAATAAAGTCAAAGCGCAAAATTAACAAAAAATGACCAAATTTCAATCAAAGATCGAAAGAACATAAACCAAAAAAAAACTTTTATTTTTTTCACTTTGAATAATAAAATGTTTATTATTATCATTAACTATTCTAAAGTTATTAACTACTCAAAAATAGATATTATTTATAAACTATACTCAAACTAATAAAAAGAGTTGTTACAAAACAACAAAAAATCAAAGAGTTACATCTTAAAAAACAAAAATTTACGAATAAAATGTTATTAATAACGTTTTAATAACAAAAAGAATAAGCAATCCTTAGAATTGAGTCTAAACTTTAGATATCCATTCAAACACAGCTGCGGCATCACCGACCAAAAACTGTTTAAGTGTGGTCTGTTGTCCGTTAGCCACAAATACAACGTTGAACAAAGCAAAAATTGCGTTTTTGATTTCGTCCTTCAGATTTGTGATAACGGGTGACACGGGTACCATTTTGACTGTGGACAAATTCGACGTCTTATCTGTGACGATTTCCTCCAAGTCGAAGTCGATGACTCTCTTCTCCTTCAAAGTATCAACAACACTTTTGAGGAAGAGGACAAGATTTTGTCCCACGACGACTGGTGTAAATTGTGGGAGTGATAACAACTTACACAACCCCACAACACAGACAGGGCGGTTCATCTCCAAAGGCAACTTAAAGATGTTATTGACTGAAATTTGTACGATCTGGACTGGAATATTTAATGCTGCGATATAATCAACGTTTGATACATAACACAGTTGTAAGACGTAACACATAATGTTATACATTAACAGTCTTGTTTGATGAGCTTCAAGTCTTTGCACCATAGTGTTGAGAAGAGACGTAATGATTTGTGGCATTTTACTCACATTTGTGTAGAACGTCACTCCATTTAACAAATTGAATGCGTCGTCCACAAAGTCGATTGAAAGGAGAAATTGGAACATTTCAATCAATTTCCCTGTCATCGCTTCGTTGAATGAATTCGGCGATTTCTTCAAACACGCCGTTAAGAATTTGACCATCGGATTCACTAAACTGGTCCGCTCACTAATGTTTATTGCTAACACATCTCCACATACAGACGCTACTTTGTCCGCGTACAATGACATGAGTTGTAAGATATAACCTAAAACATCGACATTGTCCACTTTACACGCTTCCGCTGTGATCGCATATAACTCTTTTTCTATTGGTGGAAGTGATATAGACAAAGCAACAGACAACACTTCAAATTTCATTCCAACAAAGATGCCATCAATCTGTTTGTTATTCACTTCATTTGCTGCTTCCTTCACTAAAAATGTCACCAAATCGTTCAACCCTTGGTCGACAGGAACATTGATCTTTGCAGCTTGTTGCAATGTTCTTACAGCAGCTCGGAGATGATATTGTGAGTGCAGACGAATTCCATTCGATGTCAATTCACACGCCATCCGGTAAGCGGCACTCAACAAACTTCTGTCTACCCCATTCATGCATTTGGAGTACTGATCAGAGCTTTTTAAAAGTAACATATTTTCTACAATATTCGCAGCAAGTAAACTACACGTTTTATCCTCTCCATCCGCGTTCGGAATTACTGAGGTTTGAAACACTTTAGTAAAGATTTCTCCAAACTCGGCATTACTCACTGGCAATATACTTCGAAACATTCTCACAAAGTTGAGTGAAGAAATGTCGGGATGGGCAAAGAATTTCGGCTTCACAAAGACATTCCAAAACTGAAGAACATCAACACCTGCGGTGATTTTAGTGGCACCGTATCTCGCTATTTCTCCTTCAACAACAAGCCCAACAAACAACCGAATCGCCGAGTCAAAATTGCTCGCCATAAGATTTTGAATTCCGCTCATGACAAGAGTCACGGTATCGTTTCGTACACGTTTAAACAAATTCAACACACTTCCAGCACTTTTCTTGACAGACATCAACTCGCTTTCTAATTCAAATTTCACAAACTCTTCAGGATCTTCTTTGGCGGACAAAGCCTCATCTTGTGTCAACGAAACGTCCTTGGCAATTATAGTGATCAAGCGAACAAAGTCGTCGTTTGGAATTTGTTTCAAAGTTGGAGCCAACGTGTTTAACAAATCATACGCCGCAATAACGTTTTTGCTTTCTCGAACGTTCAGTGAAAGCACTTGCACTGAAGTTGTGTACATCACGGTGGTCATCGTTCTGTTCAAAAACTCGTTGTCCAAATACCTCGTCGAAAAGAGTCGATAGATTTTCAATATCTTCAATTGGCTCTTTGACTCCCCCGTCTTCATTATATCGGCAAGCTTCTCGCAGACTGTTTGAATGACGTTTTCTATTTCGTCTACAAGCTCGATGGTCAAAATACCTTCCAAGAACTTCAGAATTGGGTTAATCATTCGGTCGTTACTTGGAAGGGCAACAAAGACTGGAATTATCACTGGGAGGACCTTCACAATTTCCTTGATCTCGTAGATAACATTTGCAATATTTTCCATCTTTCTGTACTTCTTCGCAACCGCAGAGAGAATCTGTACACATACAAATCGTTGCTCTGGTGTACCATTGGCAAACGTTTGAAGAATAAGAGTGACCATCGTCGGCCACTTTGTTGGGAAGTCCGTTCCGGCAACTATTGAAATAGCAGCCAAAAGTAATTTCCTTGCATGCACAGGCTTAGAAAAGACGGCTGTGAACAACAGTGTACGGACTTGTTCTCGAATTTCTGGTGTGTAATAGTTTTCTTCATTGTAATACTTTTGAAGGATCTGTCGAATGAAGACGATAGCTATTTGGATAACTGCAGGCTCATTGTCTTGAGTTTGTAACACCACCTGAAGAAGTGAAACGACGAACTCTGGTTTCTGGAGGTGTGTTAAATATATGTCCGTGCTTTTTGCGATACCCGCGCCGTTCTGCCACGAGTTAGAGACTCCAATTAAATACTGGTGGAGTTGTTGTAAGTCGGTCATTTGAGTGAATTTTCAGTTTACCAATGCAGAAATAGGAAAGAGAAAGGGTTAAATGGATCAGTCCAATAGTAATGAATAGTTCACTTTTGGGCGATTCTCATTTTACAGGCATTTTAATTTTCGAAGTAAAAAAGTGTAATAAAAGACACGAAATAGTTTCTTCCATTTGTTTTTTTATTATCTGAGTTATTTTACGTTTTTTTAAACTACAAGAAACGGGATTTTTTAATATGATAAAATAAAGAAAAAGAAAAATTCTATTTGAGCAGATATGAAATTAACAAGACAAAAATAGGGAAGAATAGAGTTTAACGGGTTAAAGTCACTCACAACTCCATTATTAAAAAGAGAATAAAAAAGTGGTAAATCTTCAAAGCCATAAAAACAATATTATTACTCAATCAATCACTTCAAGGAAAGACTTTGAATCATATGCCTAACATTCTATTCAAGTGGAATATCACTCGCTTTTTGCGCTTAACTTTAAATCACCATTTTCTTCTTTTTGTGGTTGTTTGGATTCTGCAAGTCGATTGAGAGCGCGACGGATTTTTCTCTGTTTGGTATTACCACGGGTACCTCTTCGAACCTTTTTTATTGTGCCATCGTCACGTCGCGTTGGCTTTGTAGCTCGCTTTTTGATAGATAAGGGGTTTGGTCCAAGTGCTTTTCGTAAGCTGACCAACCCTCTCATATGTGTGACAGCTCCTAACTCTTCTTTGTTCTTTTCTCGTTCTTTTCTGCGCAGAGCCTCCTCCCCTTCTTGCACCGCTTTCTTTTCATCTTCAGTGAGTTTTGATGCAAGTTTAATAATTTCTTTAAACCTCTTTCGTACTTGATAGCTTGGGGGACAGAATTTCATAATTTGTTTTTCGAATGTGAACAATGGAAACCGAGTGTTTCTGTAAAAGGTAAGCATGGTGGAATCCATACTTGCTATAACTATATTAAATGGAATAGCTTTTCCCATCGGAGCATCAAACCCAGACGCTTTGATGTGTGACATAAAACACTAGTTGTTAAAGTTCCTTGTTATGCTTCAATAAGATAAAAACAAACATCTTTTGCATCCATTTTTTGATGGGTACATTGCACGACCTGGTGGGGTGGGAGCTTTTGCCCAACAAGCTCCGCTAACACACAAGATGTCAAATAAATTTTAGGGTGCCCTTCAAAGATCTTTTCAAATTGGTTTGATATCCAAATGGATCTGTTGTTTGCCTCGATGATAAAAGTGCTATCTGTGTAGACATGGATCGGCTCTTTAAGTCCACAATATACCTTATAGAACCCGACGAACTTCTTGTAAAGCTTAAAACGACCCATCTTGCTTTATAATTTTGAAAAAGGCAAACCCTAGACAAGGGTTAGAAGTTTCCAGTTTTTCTTTTTCGAATGGACATGGAAGAGGAGTGGAGTGATGTTGAGTTGTGTCTCGATGGGAAGGCAGAGGTTGTCGAAAAGGATAAAGTCAATGTTGGTGTTGTGTCGACAACACAAGAAAATTTGGACGATCTTTTAGGACAACAAACTTCCGCTCAAACAGTTCAACTTCAACAAGAAAAGACAGAGGAACAGGTGGACAAAGTTGTACAAATTGAAACACCTCAAGTTGTTGTGAATAACAAAATGGAAGAAGAATTGAGTGTACCACGTCCTTCAGAAATACCCCAAAAAATGGAAATTGAAAAAGTCGAAAACAATTCCAAAAAAGAAAAAATTGACGAAGTTGTAATTATCGACGACGAGAAAGTTGCACCAATGAAAATGGTCGAGACGACTCCAATTGATGTCGAAAAAGAAAATGAAGAAATCAAAGGAATGGCATGTGAACCACCAAAGAATGAAAAAGTCAACACACCTGAAAATGCGCCAAACACAATTATTTCAACAGACGACATTTTTAAAACAAAATTCATCGCAAAGTCACCAGTCGATCTTTTTGAGAAAAATGAGATTGTCGACATTTCTCACTCGATTCAACACACCACAAAAAGTGACACTCCTTCTTGGAATTTGTGGAGCGATGTCTTTGCAAAGCGCACAACCTTCTTCGAGTTATTCCGAATACCTGAATTTACAGCAGAATATAAAGAGAAGATGTTAAGTTCGGACTATCTCGTCAACACGTTCAAAATGGCCGACACAAATGTCGACAAATTCCCAAATGAGTTGGAAGCAGTTCAAACAACTTATTCCGAGCAGGAGAAAGCCGATACACAACAAGAGAAACTAACAGTCGCTGAAAATGAAGACGTCGACGACGTCGTAGTCACCGACGAAAAGACGGAATTTTCCGTTCTCAAGTTGAATGCAAAATCCACTCAAATACCAAAACCACTTGAAAAGAATGAAACAACGCAGAAAGTCCCAAAAGCACCAGAACCTAAAGATGAACAAGTCAAAATATTAAAAAACACACAACTCCTCACTAGAAAACCGAGCGCACCAATTAGAAAGAAAAGTTCTCGAGTGCTTTCAGTGCAATCCGACCTTGATTGATTTCGTATTTCGATTATTTGTTTTGGTTGTTCTTTATAGAAATAGTTAAGCGTTGTTTGCACCAATCGAATTACATAAAGTGATGAAAAAAATAAACTAAAATCAAAGATTAAGAATGGAAATGAATTAGTCTGCTAGTGACAAAACAAGGTTGACAAATTTGTCAAACTCAACCTTATCTAAGTCAACAGCTGGAGTATCAAAAGTGAGTTGATAGATAGTGCGGCATTGTGCAAGATATGAAACAGCACAACAGAACTGCACCTTGTTGAGTTTTTTCTTTCCAAACAAGTTCTTGTTCAGCTTGATGAGAGTGTTTGTGTTCTTTTTATTCAATGAGAATCCCAAGTATGGGAGAGCCTCTTGTGCCTCGTCAAGACTCAACGAATCACTGTTGTCTTTGTCAAACCTATTAAATGTGGCAAAGCAGAGTTTAACCCAGTTGTACAATGCTACAAACTCAAAGAAACCAATGGATCCAGTGCACCCAGCATCAAAGATCATCATCAGTCTCTTGGTGGTCTCGGAGTTGATTTTCATATCTTTTGGCCATTTCGCTTTCAACAATTCGTCCAATTCCAATGTCCCACTTTTGTCCTTATCTATCTTCTTAAACCATGCTTGCAACTCTCTGTAGTCATTACCAGTCAATGTCAAAACCAACGGGAACCACCACTGGAACTGTAATCTTGGATTGGCAGCCACAGCAGCTTTTACAGTCTCTGCAACCCATTGGTCGACTGCTTCTTGAATAGCGAAGAACTGTGGACGTGATGATCTTTCTCTAGCAAGCCTTTCGGCTTCGATAGCGGCAAGACGTTGTCTTTCTTGTTCTTCGGCAATCATTCTTTGACGTTCGGCTTCTTGAGCAGCAATTCGATCTCTCTCGGCCTGTTCTGCTGCAATGCGTTGTTTTTCAGCCTCCTCAGCAGCCAATCTTGCCTTTTCAGCTTCTTCTGCGGCGATCCTCGCCTTCTCTGCTTGCTCAGCAGCAATTCGGGCCTGTTCAGCTTGTTCCGCGGCGATTCTTTGTCGTTCAGATTCTTCTTGTGCTGCCTGTCGTTGTCTCTCGAGTTCTTCAGCGGCGAGTCTTGCCTTTTCTGCCTCTTCGGCTTGTATTCTAGCTCTCTCGGCTTCTTCTGCTGCCAGTCTTTCAGCTTCTTCCTTCTCCTTTCTTAACCGCTCAGCTTCTTCCGCCGCCAATCTTGCTTTCTCGGCCTCCTCTGCAGCAATTCTGGCTTTTTCTGCTTCTTCTTCAGCAATTCTCTTTCTTTCAGCCTCCTCTGCAGCTATTCTCGCCTTCTCAGCCTGTTCTGCGGCGAAACGCTCGGCCTCTTTTCGCTCTTCTTCTTCATCTGCAAGTCGTTTTTTCTCTGCTTCTTCGTTTTCTTGTTGTTGTTTAATTTTATCTTCGTGGGCTTGTTGTAAAGCTGGATACTTTTCTTTGTAGACGGAGATATATGTCATAACGCTCTTGGGGTCTGGTTTCTCACATGCCAAGTCTTGTACATCCATAAGAACAGGGATGTTCAATTTCTCTTGAGCAGCTTGTTGACACTTCTCGATTTTATCGTGTGGAGAAAGTCCATCGAATTCATTGACATCAATCTCTCCAAACGAGACTGCTCCAGTAAGAGCGACAAAAGCCTCTCCACTGCTCCAGTCACTGGAAAAGTTTGTCACTTTAACATCAGAGAGTGAATTAACCCAATCCAGAAGTGCAGCATCAACGGGTGCTGCTGCTTGTTTCCCAGAAGACTCGTCACTCTTTGGAACATTGTTAATTTTGTATTTCAGAATCATCATCCAGACCATGCCAAGAATGTACTTCTGTTCACCGTCGACTATGTTCTCAGCAGAGATGTCTGCATTTACTCCTTCTTTATGCATGACTTCTATAGCTTTGGTGCAATTGTTTATCTTAAATATCTTCGACTTAGCAACGGCTGGTTTGTGGGAATAAAAGGTCTTCCCTGCCAATTTTTCAATAAGAGAAATGAGAACATCACTGTCACCCAACTCTTTGGTGATATCTGTGATTTGGTGTTTTTCATCTAAGTTGTAATTGACCCAATGAGTATATGTTCGGATTTGAGACTGTTCCCATTCAGTGATCGCTGCGGCGTCGGACATGTTAGACTTTCGAGTTCAACAATCCCTTTTATATATTGAGGTTGGATCTGAATTTTCGTAAGGCACTCATTTTGTTTTGTCATGTTGTCACTTTGAGATTGAAAAGCCAAATGTGTTTGTATTTCTATGTTTTTCTATAAAACTTTAGCAATTTATCAAGTTGTAATAAATTCAATCTCAAATTGTGATTATCGTGGCAGAACGCGACGTCTGGTATTGGCTTTCGTCTGTCTCTCGCTTTATTTGCTAATTTTAACCGAGAGACGGTTCTTTCTGATTGGCGGAATGATTAAAACGAAGGTATTATATTTACGAAGAGAGTTCTTTCAAATCAGTTTTTCATGTTAATTTCAAACTATATATTTTATTATATATTACTATGAAGTTGAGTTTGAAAAAATAAAAATTATAGTTTTATTTTAATTATTAATACTATAAAAATCATTAATAAATTATTACAAAACAAATATTTTTTATTAAAATGTTATTATATATTTATTATAATAAAACCATTTCAATATAACCAATAAGAAAAGATCTTTATAACAGAAGAATAATTGTTTAATACAAAGGGTTTTTAATTCCAATTCATTATTATAGTTATGGTAAACACCAATCATTTTAAATACATATCCTGTTTTTTAAATTTATTTTTATGTGAATTTGTTATCTTATTGGGAAAAACAATTTCAAGTTTTTTTGGTGGTATAATTATAATAATTTTGATTCGTCGTTTTTAAACATTTCCAAACTACAATTCCTAGTTTTTATATTAACTTTTTATTTCTAACAAATCTCTGATTGGATAATTAGGCCAATCATTTCTTTGTAAATTTTACTAACATCTATATACCCCATAACTTATACTTTCTGATTCATGATATTACACAGTATATATTATTGGTGGTACTGAGAACTTGTCTTTATGGGGAAGTGTATCAGATCAATATAGTACAAAAAACTATATATATTCTATCAAAGAAATGATTGAGATATGTTAATACATATATAGTAAAATTAATTATACTATTAATAATAGAAGTGAAGCAAATCTCAGAAATCTATTTTTTGAAAATAGACCAGATATGAGTGAATCAAGCCACGTATCATCACACTTAGACAGCTACTCTGCGATGATAGTATCGAAGTACTTTTTGATTCCAAACGACTTTTTGAACCTGATTTGTGTGTGCAAGAAATACAAAGACACTCTAGACAAATTCCACTACAACCCGATTCCTATTTCACAAACGACGATGTTCTTCTTTAAAGGGTTGGAGACTCAATACATATACTCCGACTCAGATCTCATCCTTAATGATATTAACTCATACAAATACATCAACTTCACATACGCACAATACTTAGCACTTTCAAAGCAACGGAAGAACATCTCATTTGGTCTCATTACTTATTATAAGAGCGACGTGATGACACTCGGTAAAACAATTCCAAAAGAAGTCAAAGCGTTACAACCATTTTGCTTCACAAAATGTTTTACACTGATTGACTTTGTCTTGCCAGAAAACGTGAAACAGTTGTCGGTGGGGTGTTTTGCCTTTTGCGACTTTTTGAAAGACGCCAAACTGAATGAGTGGATCCTTCGCCTCCCAGACTTTTGTTTTCAGAAATGTTATTCATTGAGTACATTGAGTATTCCCCCCTCCGTATCGTCAATTGGAAACTCCACGTTTGAAGAATGCAAGGCACTTTCCTTGTTAAGTTTCCACGACAATATCGTCGAAATTGGAACTTCTGCTTTTCTGAACTGTTGTTCTCTTTGTGAGGTCCATTTCTCAAAACACGTGGTTTCCATCAACAATTTGATATTCAAAGGATGCTCCAAACTCACTAAAATTGAGAATATCACTCAAGTCACTTCTTTTGGAGAAAGTAGTTTTGAGGATTGCTGGTCACTTCAAAACATAGTCTTGCCTGAGCAATTGGAAGTCATGGGTAAACGGTGTTTCTTGGGATGCACAGCGTTGTCTTCTATCTCAGTGCCAAGTGGTGTTTGTGTTATTCCAACTGAGTGTTTCATGATGTGTCGATCTCTCAAACGTGTTGTATTAAATAACAGAGTCTTCAAACTCTCAAAGAAGTGTTTTTACAAGTGTTATGAATTGGGCATTGTTGAGTGTTCTGAGTGTGTCAAGAGTATAGGAGAATTCGCATTCTTTCAGTGCAGAAGTTTGAAAAGTATACCAACATACAGAGACCTTACAATTCAAAAGAACGTGTTTGTGGAGTGTTCATTACTTGATGTGTCGAATTTCCACTTCATCAAAGAGCCTCTGAAACACACTCCAGTGAAAAATAAAAGAAGGAAGACACTTTCTGAGTCCTGTTGTATTCAATAGGCAGTTTTTAATTGTATAAAGTGTGTTTTATTTTTGGATATTTGAAATAAAAAGAACGAAACCAAAATTTTTAGTTTTACGAACTAGAAAATGGAATGGAGGACGATATCAAAGACACTGCATATTTGAAAATACAACAAATTGAACGTTTGTACCCAAATAGTGTGATTAAAAAAGTCTCCGGGTCATTTCAACATACAACGACTTATGAAGGAAACAAATCAAAAGCCGTGGACGTTCTCAAAGATATTAAAACAAATAACAGGCAAAAACTCTTTTTTGATGTGAGAAATGGAATTGCGAAAGAAATAAGACCGGTTGTGTGGTATTATTTTGCAACAGAGGGTATTACTTTCGACGAAGTAATTACTTTATGCTCACACCAGTTGTACAACGATTATTGGACTGAAGCTGCGGAGTGTGACTCATTTCAATTGGACAAGAAGCAAGAGAAGACTATTGAAGTCGATGTCGTTCGCATGTTTCCAGAAGGGTACGTCGACGTATTTAAAAGGGCAGACGTCCGTGTGCGGATGAGAAGAATCAAAAGAATGTATGAGCACTACTATCCCAACCCGGGGTATTTCCAAGGATTTGGTGATATCGTCACCGTCTTTTTTGTGATCTTTTGTGAGTATTATATGGGCAAATTGACTGTTGAAAACCTAGAAAAAACAAGTGAAGATGTTCTTAAAATAACGGAAGCTGCTACATACACGCTAGTTGTGTATTTAATGAACAACGTAATTTCAAAGTGTCCAATTCAAAAAGAAAAAATCGAGTTCCACCCCGAGTCCCTATGGAGAGTCGTTGTGACACGATTGGGGAAAGAAGACCCGGACTTCGCATCAAATTATGACGACAATTTAATTGTGAAACAACAGGTCTATGGACTGTTAGTCTGTTTCTTTGCACGACAATTGTCAGTCCACAACACTTGCCCGATATATGATCAACTCATATCAGGGACAATTTGTAAAGAAGCCAACGTGTTCTCTGGGATTGTTAGTTTAGTAGTAGGGTTTGTCAAATTAGTAGTGAGTCGTGGAGGAAATCTTGACGACTTGATTTCGTTTGACAAACAGAACAAAGGCTTTTTCAAAAGTGTCACGCCAAGTGACATCTCCGCTCTCATCGCAAGTGCTTGGAATTATTGATTCATTTCTTTTCCTTTTTTTGAGACATTCATAGAACGCTCAACAGTAGCATTTCGTTCAATTATTTGGTTATAAAACAACGACATACAAAAGCTAAAAAGCAAAGAAACAAAAAAAATCGAATTCAGGTGAGCGTACTTTGTGTCATGTCAAATACTTATATTGAAGACTATGGCTGATGTTCGGGTGTACTCTTTGGATATACAAAAGTCAAGGGTTGTTCCAAAACAGGAAGCATCCACCTGTATACTCGCCTTTCAAGCTCTTTGACTCGAAGGGAGCCACACTTCCCATAATTTGCTAAGTTCTTGAATGTTAGAGCAATCTGCCTTTTGGGTAAAGAGTATTGTGAGGGATCATCCGCAACATCCGGAAGCAATTCAATGGAGCAAGTTGGCCGATCAACTCGCTCTTTGCGAGGCTTTTTCTGTTTAATGTGTTTGGGGGACTCGGCAAGAGAAACGGAGTTGCGAACAACCTCTTTTTGTTGCGATGTGCAGGAAATCCGATTGGGGGATTCGTCCGAATCAGTTAATAGACCCTCTTCTTTTTCTTCACGGTCTTTAACCCGAGTCTTTGATGTGGGTGGGGTATCAAGTAGTGTCTTTTGAACACCGAAAGGAGGGATTTCTGCTTCTGTCGTCTTTTGTTGTTGATCCTCGTCAAGTTTCTTTTGCTCTTTTTGCTCTGCTAACTCGCGTGTGTACTTTCGTGTTTTTCTCCTGAAGGGTGTCTTTGGCATCAACTAGTTTAATAGTTCATTATATTTTGGGTAATCTTCTATAATCTCAACAATTTGAAATGTTTTTAAACCCAATTTATATTTTTTTCCTAAACTCCAATACATAAATTACTTCACTTTTTTTGCAAAAAATAAGATTTTTGAAACCATTCAAATGGTGTAAAAAATACAAAACGCACTTTTACTTTGTGAATATCCAAACAATTCGCCCATTCTTTTTTGTTGGCAATTGATTGGAAAATCCACATTCGTCTTATCGTCTTCAAAAAACTCGTGCTCAAGGCAAGTCGCAAAACCAAGTCTTTTCTGTGGGTCAAGGACAAGCATGTTCCCAATCAAGTCTTTTAACATTTCAGAACGTTCATTAAAGTCTTTATTTGGGCAAATCTCGTTTTTTAAAATGTGTCCAACAGCCTTTACCTCTGCATCGTCTTCATCATTAAAAACAAAGGGGTATTCCTTGGTCGACATTACAAACATCAAAACACCCGCACTCCAGACGTCTGTTTTGAACCCATCATAAACAACGCCTCGGAGTATTTCTGGTGGTGCGTACATATCCGTTCCACAAAGGGTCTCGGCGTAGTGTGTGTCGTCGACCTTCTTTCCAAAACCGAAGTCCGTCAGTTTGACAATCTGGTCTTTTGTTATCATAACGTTTTCGGGTTTAATGTCTCTGTGTATGACACCGAGCGAGTGGAGGTATTTCAGCGCTTCGAAAAGCTGTTTCGCGATGTTACGTATGTATTTTTCATTCATCAGCTTGTTCGTAAATATTAGATGAAACAGATCATGTCCTTCAACATACTCCATGACAATGTACTTGAAATAGCTTCCATTGAGACATTCAATAAACTTTACAATGTTTTTGTGGTCAAGTTTCTTGAGCAAATCGCACTCTCGTTCAACATTTTTACTTTTTTTCTCACTCAAGTCTAAAACCAAAAGTATCTTCATTGCAAATTTCTCCCCTCCGTTGGTCACTTCTCTCACAACTCCAGCCCCACCACTTCCTAAAAACTTCCCAATTTCATATTTTTTAAAAACATTGCACGCTGTGTTTTCCACTTCAAAAACTTGCAAGTCAATAAAACAATAACTCACAGAGTCTTTGTCCACATGTGGTCTTAGTACAGACAACTCGTCGTAGCATCTTATCTCTTGGGCTTGTCCCCTTTGTGTTCTTTCGTTGTTGATGTAGGTTCCATTTGTTGACTTGTCGATGGTGCAGAATTTTTTGATGTTTGTGAGGTCTGAGTCTAGTGGTGTGCACTCAATAATTACACAGTGGCGATTACTGATCACGTCTTCTTTATATCCACAAACAGTGTTGGACCTTCCAAGGATAAAAGGTGTCTGGTTGATCTCCAAATCTGGTTTTGACGTTGTGTTTGATTTTAGAAATACGAGTGGTTTTCCAGGAATCGCTTTGTTCGGACCGGGCTGTATAATGCTTTGTCCTTTAATTGACATTGTTTAATGGACCTTGTTTCATAATTTACGCCCATAAGCTTTTTCGTTCCGTCAATTTCGTGAAAAAAAACAAAATGAGTGTTTGTGATTCAATTATGAATGAATTGTTGAATACTTTTAAAAAATTTCCGAAAAACATTTAAACTGTTATAATCAACAATAATTATTTTAATAATAATTATTTTATTATCATCAATATTTTTCTTTTATTATATACAAATAATAAAGATATGATAATAAATAGTAAAAATATTTAGCTCCATTAGAATTATAAATAATAATTCTATTATTCAATAATCCATTTACCATAAGATTATGATTTATTTTATACTTTAAATATTAAAAATTTTTGGCTTTTTTAGAAAACTTCAAGTCACAGTATGGAGCAAGAGAAAATAACAAGTGACTTATTGGAAACACTGCAAGGGTGGTGTGGCTTCAAAAAGTTCAATATTATTTATGATACCGACATCGACCCTATTAACCTTAGTCTCATCGGAAATTTGGTTCTTCACAGATCGCACATCTACTACGTCATCATCGACAAAGCTGGAAACGTTTTTGGGTGTTACAACAAGGGTTCTGTAAGGGAACTTTGTCTTAGTGTCGATGACCCATCGCACTTTGTGTTCTCACTTAAAAACACTATGTCACCATTAACAAAACCAAAGCAATTTTTTACTATAAAGAATAACCACAGGTGCTTTTATATGCCTAATTCTGATGAGGAATATAGTCTTTTCAGGATCGGATTTAAAGGCGGAATTCGAATTGGAAAACCAAACACTTTTAATAGTTATTGTTATAATATTCAAAATACTTACCCGGAACTTAAAGACTCTACATTACTTGGACTGAGCGGTCAACAATTTTCGGTCGAGAGGATACTCCTTATTCAAATAAGTGAATGAGTTTTATTATTTTGTGTTCACTCATTTGTTTGTTACTATCAAAATAAATTAAATATATTAAATGTATTATTTTTTATCATCGTAATCAACTTTTGTGATCGACATTTGTCATTTAATCACAATGATATTTTATTTATTATTACTTCTAGTAATATAATAATTAATTATTGACTGAATTGATGTGTTATGGTTAAAATTAAATTTAAAATAGTTTAAAAAAATTGGTTATAAATTATTACTATCAATTATTAAAAAAGTAATTAATAATTAACTTATTTTAATATAAATACTGGTATAATTAATTGTTGTAATAATAATAGATTCACAAAAAAACAACAAGAAAAAAATCTCAGAGAAAAAGAAAGTGATTGACGTGAACATATTAATAGTGAACTAAAAAAAACTAGTTTCAATGCAATCACTCTTCCCCAAGAATTGTACCGAAGAACAATACAAAGAACAACAAACAACACTTTTTTCGAAATTCCAAACGATGATGGACTCGGAGGAGGTGAGCGAGAGCAGTGAATACATGATGCTCTACAACATCGTTTTTTCGTTGTGCACATCATTGGATGACACACTGAAGGAACGCCTTTATTATGACATTTTTAATTTCATTACAAAGCAAACGATGACTGCGGCGGAGAAGTTGAGTAAAGAAAGCGATGTCGGACTTCTCACGGATTATACCAGACTTTTCAAGCAATTTGAGAATGGGGTGAATGGTATTAAAAAGGTCTGCAAATACTTAACCAAATTTGTCATTGAAATGGAGATCAAGCAGAAGCGTGGGAAGTCGAGATTTAGAGATGTTGGAGATATTGGGAAGATCGAGTGGAAGAGAAACGTCTTCGACAACTTAAATAAAAAACTTTACGAAATCTCGTCGACACTAATACAGCACGCAAGAGTCTCCGACGAACGAAAGAGTTTGGAAGTTGTGAGGGAATATACCAAAAGTTTGATAGTGTTACACAGTGTCATGGATAGTGATGTTATTGGGTTATATGTGTCTTCATTTGAAGAACCGTATTTAAAACAGTTGACAGAAGAGACGGAAACTTGGATTGCAAGTACATTCAATGAGTTGGAAATCATCGAATATATCAAGGAGGGATTTTTAAAGGTGTCCAAAGAGCAGAATGTGATCGGCAACTGCCTCGAGTCGATTACACTTGAAAAGATTATGAGCGTTATGTCGGACGAGATGTGGATGAAAAAGCGTGAACAAATAAAGCCGCACATCAACAAGATTTTTGAGAGGTGTATAAAAGAAGATATCGCACTTCTCTACACAACGTTTTCGAGGTGTTCAAATTCACGAGAAATGTTGACGGACTTGAATGAGGGATATGCCTTTTGGATAACCAAAATAATGAAAGAGGCACTCGACGAGTACAAACCCACGAAGAACACCAATTACGTTGGATTGATCGAAATGTACATTGGGTGTTATTTGAAGATTATGGATTTACTCAAAGTATTTGAGGGGAGTTCTGCCTTCATGGAAAGCGTTAAAAACGGTGTTGCAAACTTTTTAAATAGTCCTGACAACATGTACCATGAAGAGCACCCCAAATACATCGCACTTTATATCGACTTGTTGTTACGACGTGTTGGTCCTGGCAAAGAAGCGTTGGACGTTGTTTTAAGCAAAGTCGACAACTCGATGAATTTATTGCAAAGCGTTGAGAACAAAGACGTCTTTATGGTGATGAACACCAATTTAGTCGCCCGACGGTTATTAAACACGATCAGTGGGTTTGACGAGAGTGTTGAGAAATGCGTTATTGAAGGAATCAGGAGTGTGTGTGGCTGTGAGTACATTTCGAAAATAAATCACATGAACCGTGACATTAGTAGTAGCGTGGAGTTGGATGTTCTTTTCCACGAAAAAGTTAAAACACCGTTGTACGTCAATGTGCTCACATTGGGTGTTTGGCCTTTTAGTAATGAAACCGTCCCTTCTGAAATATTGCCCAAAGACATCAGTGCCGCGGAAAAGGAGTATGAAGCGTTTTATCTAAAGAAGGGGAAGTCGAAGAAATTGGTGTGGTTGAATCATTTAGGCAAAGCGATGGTATTGGTCAGAGTTGGTAGTTTTAAAGTTGATTTGTTAATACAAACAAGTGCTTTCTGTGTTATGAATTTAATCAATCAGTATGGGAGTGATTGGGAAGCAAAAGGGCATGTCCAAAAGGCTCAAGTTTTTTCGGCATACGAGACGTTGCGTCGGCTTGGTGTAATTGAAGAGAGTGAAGGGAAGGTGTGTATTAAGCGTGAGTTCTTTTTGAGTCAGAAGACTCGGCGAATAGTCATCAACTGTAGCGAACAAACTGAGAGAGAAAAAGAAAGTGATGTTGAAAAAGAGCTTCAAAATAGTCGTAAAGTGGTGATGCAGTCGTTTATAGTGCGCATCATGAAACAGAAAAAGTACATTTCGCACAACGATTTGGTCGCGGATGTGTTTAAAATTTCATCAAGCAAATTTGTCCCAACGATTTCGCTCATCAAGGACACGGTGGAGTATCTCATCGAGAAAGAATATATCAGGAGAAGCGAACAAGATCCGTCGTGTTACGAGTATGTGTATTGAACCCATTTATTGTATTTTATCTCTTGAGTTGTGTTATTAGTATCTATTAATATTGATAATAGTACAACTGACCTTTAAAAAATAAAAACTGTATTAATAAGCAACCTAATAATATATTAAAATTATGGATTTCAAAGACTTTTGGATTGTTGAGTTGAGAAAACTAAAACGCGAAAATAGATTTAAACACAAAGAAAAACATACAGCAAATTTTTAATTATAATACCAAAACGGAAAAAATACGACTGAATTTATTGTTTTTTTTTCATAAAAAAAAAAATAAGTAATTTCATTATAAAATAAAATCTCTTTTAGTTTTTGTATGCTATTCCCGTTTTTATAAACAAAAAAAATGGATTATATCAAAAAAAAAGGCAAAGATAAGAATTAAAATTATCATCAACTCAGAAATGAAAACAATATGATTTGTAAATTGAATTGTTTATTTTACTATATATTTACTACTTTCATTGTTCTGTCTTTAGAGTTGTAGCGAAAATTTTAAAACGCGAAAAAATCCAATTTTTACTGCCCTCATAATTATATCGGAGTATTAAATGATAACATATAAACTATTGCACTTAATTACACCTATTTTGAATAAGATGTTTACAATAGTTTTCCGATATTATTAGGCGAATTACGTGGGGAAAACCCCAATGAATTGCTTGTTCAACCGCAGTTAAATAATGGAAATGTGTCAAAAAAACAAATTTGTCTCTTATCGCCAAAAAATAAGACAAATTTTATATACGAAGTACAATAAACTATACTTTTATAGTTCACTTGACATTTTCATGGACAATCCAAAGTGTTCGATGTAATTATTCTGTCCCACAACATCAAGGAGTTTGTGAGTGATGTCCAGCCCTAATAATATTTTGATCATCCCACAAAAAAACTAAAGAAAAGAAATGTCAACGGCAAGATTTCCCGAATGTACACATCAATTGGCGTCTCTTCTCAATCTTGGTTGACTGACAGTTTCAAACTCTAAATTCATATGGCCACCTACAACACAACTACCCAACTGAACATCTCACCTTTGCTCGCTTCAGACAAGATGTCCGTATGTTCCGAGACATCCCCAACGTCCGCACCAGTAGTCTGGAGCAGTGAAGAACAAACACTGTTAGAGCAGAACATCCCCAAACTTGAAATGTCGGAGGCCAATTTGAAGTCGATATTTGAAATAGCCATGTTGTTTCCTAATAAGTCGTTACAACAGCTAACAATGAGACTGAATTGGCTTCCTTTGAAATCGGTTTGTTCTTTAACAAATTGGTATGTTGTTACCTTCATATCACTAGTGGAGTAAAGACCTTTTCAATGTTAATGAATAGAAAATTGGTTGGGAGGAGTACTGTAGACAAAATCAAAAGACGCCACAAAACCAGTCTCCCAAGACTGCCCCGTCGCCCAAAGCGAAAATTGAAAAAACGATGAATAGGCGGTCGTGTCAGTTTGTGTCAAAGAAGCGAGAGAACGAAGAGAAATTCCGGAAACGGCACTCAGTTCCGAATCAAACTGAAACACAAACACTCAGCGAAGAAACTAAAGGGTTGTATACCCCACAGTTGGGAGGGGATTCGATGAGTACAGACTCTGATACCCACATCACTGGATTAATCAAAACAAAGGAAGTACGACACTTGAAACATAACAGAGGTTCTGCTATGTTCATTCAAGTCCCTCCAATAGAAGAGTCAAGTTGTCCCGTTGTCATGAATCAAACAATTAATCAAAATGGGTACACACAACAACAATGCCAACAACTACACCAACTCCCAACTCTCGAACAATTCAATAGACAACCACCAAAGTATCAACTCAAACTCAATTTATTTAATGGCGGAGAGAAAGAAGAGATATCAAGACAAATCACTGGTCTTGTGATGAACAATGAATCGATACTTAGGTATTTGGAGTCATCGAATGGACAAAACATCGACTCAAATTACCTCAACGCATTTTGTTTAAACGTTCAAAACTTGGTGGGGCTCTCGGAACAACTCGCAGCACCTATGGGGCTCCCGTTCTTTTCAAATCAAATTGTTATGAACCCTTCGTTCCACCAAGATAGCGCAAACCACATTGGAAAGACGGGGTTCGGTCAATCTGAATTGTAACATTATGTGCTCTCCTTATTATTTTAATTAGTTATTTTTTAGCCTCTTTTCCTGTTTTCATGAAATTTGAAGTGTTTACTTAAATTTTCTGTGTTATTTCTGTGTAGATTTTAACTTTACTTTTAATATCAATATCTGGATGGGAAATATGTATTATAATAACATTTTTATTGTTTGAAAATGTTATTTGTAAATAATAAGAATAACAAAATATTATATTAAAACTATAAAATACAATAAATCCAAAAAATCTATTTGTTATTATAAAAAGAACTACCACTTTTGAGAATCATAAAAACATTAGTTACTTAAACTAAAACAATTAACAAAAAAATGTTATAATATAATATAATAAAAAGCATAATAATACAACAGATCAAAAGTGTTGTGTGGAGGGTGTTATATGATTGTAAAATGTGTTTGACGAAGAATTAAGAAAATACAATATAGTAAAATTATTAATTTTTTTAATAAAAAAAGAAAATCTTTCCAAACACTTAGTTTTTTCATTTGCATTTGTTTCAATGAATTTGCCATGAATTTCATAGAACATAAACCACAAGTCAACTTTTTGTAAAAACAGCAAGTCGTTATTGAATTGGTTTTTAAAATGCCACTCTTTTTCATCTTTAAAAAACTCTTTAGAACTCCAAAGTAGATGCTTTGTTTCTTGTTTCTAATAAGCACATTGGCGACACAGCCAGGGGAATTTGACACATTAAGCAACTTTTATACTGAGTTGGCAGGCAACGAATGGGTCAAAAATACGAATTGGTTGAATGAAAAAGTAGATGTCTGCGACTGGTATGGTATCACATGTGACAAAGATGGGTATGTTTACCAAATCACCCTATCAAGCAACAATTTGGTCGGAGTTTTACCAAAGCTTTCTGGTCTAACAAAATTATATGCTTTGGTTATAGACAACAACCAAGTCTCTGGATCATTAACTGCACTTAATGGGCTCTCTCTGTTCGAGGCAATTTCAATTAAAAACAACAAATTCAGTGGCTATGCCAATGCCGAAGGGACAATATTACGATTTTTCCATGCTGATAACAATCAGTTTGACGACATCTTATATTTGGTAAAGAACTGTCCATTGCTTGAAGTTATTGGTTTAACTGGAAACAAAGTGATGACAATTCCACGTTCAATTAATACTTTAATTCACCTCAGAACACTGTCTTTAGGCTCAAACAGCATCACATCAGAGATCCCTCCACTGACCAATTTAGTCAAATTGGCTACCATCGACTTGAGTAATAATCAGATTGTTGGTGCTATCCCAGAGTCTTTGGGATCTCTTCCAAGCATAGTCGAGATCTTGTTGGGCCACAACAAGATCTCTGGCAAGCTTCCTTCCAGTTTATTTAGTGGCAAGTCGTTAGTGTTAATAGACCTTTCCAATAATGATATCACTGGTGACTTAAGTCCTATGAATTATTCCCCTGTTGTCACTTCCGTCTACCTCAAAAACACGCAAGTCAGTGGTAAATTGCCGGAATTGATAGTTTCAAGTGTGCAACTCTTAGACGTCAGAGGAACACAAGTGTCATGCCCAGTGCCTTATATGTATAGAGAACGAGTTTTAGCGGATTGCCCTGCTTTAGTTACAGTGACTTCACATGGTATGTCGAAATGCCCGGACTTCGAAAATTTGGTCAATGGTGCTTTGTACCCAATGTTAGAGCAAATTGGCGATATCATCGATTTTAAGTTCGGATGGATCATAACAGAAAACACGGAGTATCCAACAGGGTATTACTCAATGCACGGAAACACTGAAGTCCAAGGCGACTTCATGTTCTCATGCGTCAATGCACTCTACAACTCTTCAAAAGCTATGAGCTTCTATCAATGTTTGAGTTCAAGTTTGGACTCAGTCCCACTCGACTTCACTTTGTGCGCAGAACATCAAAGACTTGACCCAATTGCTATTACAAAGTGCACAAATGACGCGTATGGAAAACAACTGATTAAGGATGGTATGGACGACGTCAAGAGACTCGGTTCAACGTGGTCACCTACCGTTTATATCAATGACAAGTTGTACTGTTTGTACGACTCATCTCCATGCGGTGCTGCAACTATTGAAGATTGGATTAGGGACGTCTGCAAGGAATATAAGGGCGACAAAAAGCCTGAAGCGTGTGGCAATAATTGATTTCCATTTCTATTGAGTTGTTGGACTTCTTGTATTGATATAGTTAAATATACCATTCTGAATGGATTATGGGTTGTAAAACAAATGCTATTATATAGTTTAAAAATAATATTCAAATGTGTTGTAAAAAAGAAAATTTGAAAAACAAATACTCAAAAAAAATATGGATGAATCTGTTGAGTCTATTTGTCGTCTTTTTTATATCAATTGATTATCATTGTTAAACTATAAATTAAAGTTTGGTTGTTTTTTAAAATATTATTATTGAAAACTATAGTTAAATAGTACTTAAATTAATATTAAAATGATCAAAAACCATAAAAGAGTCTTCTTCTGTTGTTGGTAGGAAAGATGGTAGGATTTCTATTTCAATGCGAAATACCTTTCTATCAAAAACAGCAACTTTGACGCAAAGGACACCTATATAAGCCAATTGAAAATCAACCACAATATCAGATGAAACAAATCCTCTTTGTAGCACTCATTTTCTCTGCACTTGCGTTCAGAGGAAGACATGAGAAGCCAATTGAAGACTCACAAGTCCCAGAAGGTTCAATGGCACCACCCGAGTTCCCACATAATGACCACAACCACGGTCCTCACTTCCCACATCCGCCACACGTGCCTTGTGAAGATGGAAGTGAGTCTTGTGACTCAACCATCCCACCACCTTTCCCACCAAAAGACGGTTCAGATGTGCCATTTGGTTCAGAAGTCCCACACTTCCCACCACACCATCCACATGATGACAACTCAACTGCTCCTTTTGAAGGATCAATGGACTCTCAAGTCCCTGCACCTTTTCCATTTGGTCCAAAACATCCAGAACACAACAACCACATTCAAAAGGACCCAAGAAATGAACGAAAGAGAGTCGTCAAACAAGCAAGAAAGTTTTAAGGAAATAATTCATTTGTTACTAAAAGATTAGTTCTTTTATTAATAAAAGAGTCTATTTTCTATAAATACATCGAAACTATTTCAAATAAGTAAAAAATCTATAAAATTCTATTATCGAAATCACTACAAATTTTAATATTGGTGATTTGGTTCGATTCAAACTTTTAGTCTTATTACTATATTAATTGTATAAGAAATTAATTAATAAGACGAGTCGACTAATAAAAATGAAAACTGAATGAATTAAAGTGGGACTTTGTCCATTTCTCTCAAAGCGTCGACGACAGTGAGAATAGTTGGGTCTAAACTGCTCTCTGTGTCTTTTGCAAATGTGTTCAGTTTCCTGTTCGCAATGACCATACACATTGCTCCAAATCTGACCCACTTGAGTCCCGAAGCAATCAAACTGAAGATGGAGATTTCCATTTCAAAGTTTTCAGGCCTAACACCGTCAAAGTCGAAGGAGAGTGCATTTTCAATAGACGTGACTGTTCCCGGCAACTCATCGAAGAGAAGTCTTCCTTGGCAGTTAAAGAAACCGGGGGCAGATGCAGTGATACCGACTTTACATGGTAATTTGTGCTTTTCCGCACTCTTCTCCAGTGCCTCGACCATCCGTGTGTCTGGCATTGATGCATAAGGGTGGATTTTTCCTTTAAATCTGCGATTGTCTGGAATAGCCTCATCGAGCAACCTATCGATGGTGTTCTCAAGTTCGGTCACCTTTGGGTTTTGTGGTTTAATATCATAGAAGAGTCCAGTCGAGTCAAGGCCAACGGCGTATTTCGTCAAAATAGTAGTCCCGAGTTTGGTGTCGATACTCAAAGCACCGGAAGTCCCCACACGGATGATGTTCAGTGGTTCAGTGACTTTCTTTGGTTGTCTCTTGTCGATGTCAATAGCCTTAAGAGCCAAAATCTCGTTTAATACGATCTCTGACGACCCAGTACCCATTCCGTGTGTAATAATAGAGACTCTAAAATTGTCACCAGTACAATTACCAGTCATCACAGAAAGCCCTCTATGGTCCTTTCTGAATATCGGTTGTGTCTTATCGAAAATTAAGTCGGCAATTTTTGGAACACGTTCGGGGTCACCAACTACTATGATGTTGTTGGCAACTTGGTCTGCGGAGACGGAGAGATGGTATATGACGCCATGTGTGGCTGGAAGTGTTGCTTCGTTGATATTAGTCATATTGAATACACTTTTGAGATCACTGAAGTTCGTTTTTGAATGACCGAAGCGGGTGGAGAATTCTCTCGGTTTCGAATATAACAAGTTTGGAACGTGTGGCGGCTTTGTTTTTGACTCTTTCACCTTCTCTTCATTCTTTTATACCTTCTGTTTTTTGCTTTGGTTATTTTGTTTAGTTTTTGGATAAAAAATCAGTTAAGATGGAGTTGATTTATGCGTTTGAAAGTCTGTTGATGCGGGAAAACAGCACCATTTTGCATTATGTCTTGCTTTTTTCCTTTATCACTTTTTAAGAGTTTAGTCTCTTTTTATTCTAACATCTTAAAAATATTACTTAAGATTTTATTTGTGTTGTTTTGAAAAATAATTTACAACTAATTTTTTTTATTGTTACTATTTCGTATTTCAGTGAATTAATTAGACAAAATAATAATGTAAATTATCGGGCTATTTCGATGTTGATGATACAATAATTGCTTTATTCCGACATAAGAATCACAAACATGTCAATCAGTTTTAGTTATTTTAATAATAAGTGAAACTACTTTCATTTTAATATAAATACCATTACTATAATTACAATCACATCATTTAATTAATAATTAACAATTAACAATTGTATAATTATTTATAGTAAAATAAGTTATAAAAATAATTTATTAAACCAGAACTATAGATCAATGGGTGTTTCCTTTTCAAGTCAGCACCAAAAGCGCATTGTATCAACCGCCAACTTTTGTGAGACAGACACCCCTCTTAATGTTCACTCATCAACACGCGAATTTGAGTTTTTATCCATAGAAGAATTATTTGACTCAATCACCCCACACTGCACATATGAAACATTATACGATAGCCTTTATTACGAGCTTTCTCCTCGCCACTTTAACGCAACAGTATCTTTCCACCAACGAGTGTATTTAGTGATTTGGACGACTGACGAGATCTTTGGGTGTTATATTCCCCACATCAATTCTCCACCACGGAGCCGACTGGTGAACAAATCGAGGAGTTCACAACCCTTCTTCTTTTTTTCGATTAAGAACCCACACAACAAAATCTTCTCCTTTAAAATCGAGAACAACCAAACCTCACTCTTACTCTTTAATAACGCCGAACTGAGCTTTGTATGTACCGTCTTTAATTGTTTCTCTATCAAAACATCAAATGAAATTACACTCAATTTCGGACACGGCTTCTCAGATATCCACTCGAAATTTACAGACGAACATCTCCACTGCACACTCTACTTAAAACGGTTGTTGGTGTTTAATGCAGTGAATTAATGATGTCTATACAAATAATCTTCAAATTACTAAAAGACACAATTCAAACTGAGGATTGGTGTTATAATAGAGACGGGCGGGAGGTCGCGATGAAAGGTATAACAACACTAATACGTCAAATGGGCATGACATTTGTAAACGAGAGCAAAAGAGTCACTAATTAATAGCAAGGAACTTGAAATTATACAAGAACATGACAAGCCTCGAAGCCATCACAACTCCACTGAATTCATCTGTGGTGACGTCAGAGAATAACGTGGATGTTGCAGTTGAGATACTTGGGAATGTGAGAAGGGCAAATGATTCTCTTCGAGAGTCAACACTCCGTCTGCAACAAATGCAAAGTAATTTACAAGAAGATGAGGCCGCTTTAAAACGTGCGGCTTGTCGCAGAAAATTCAACATCGCGTTTTATAGCGGATTTGCAATTGCGGCACTTCTTCTTGTCATTTATGCTGCTTGTAAGTTTTACTTCAAATTGAATGTGTTGTGAATTCATTACCCAATTCATAGTGGGGAAAACAGAACCGTTTTATCAGGAAATTGGGATATACAATAATGATTTTTGAATGGTTCAATTATTATAATTTAAATGGTTTTATTTTTTTTTTTTGGTTGAAACAGAGAAATATAATTTTATTTACTATTGTAAATACTATTAATGTTTTTTGAAAAGATTTCATATATAAACTTATTATAAACTATTTAATAGAATAAAAAAAAGAAATTTTTAAAAATAATGATAAATAAGAATTATAGTTTAAGTATTATAATATAATAATAGAATAACTCAGAAAAATTATATTTAAATAATAACTTTCCCGGAAAATTACAATTTTGAAGTGGAATTTTTTGGTGAAAACAGACTTTGAGGTCCAAATGACGTAAATGAAAAACAATAAAAAACTCAGAGATGAAGTTTTTGAGTTTTGGCTAGTTTATATGAACTATAAAGAAGTTATAAATAAATGAATAAAGGCATATAAAAAAAAGTGAATGATGAAATGTTTGGAAAGAGATAGAGAAGTGTAGAATGTAGACAACAAAACTGGAAAAAACAATGAGCGAGCAAAAAGCTAAGACAACAGTGGGATTAACTCTTTCCGAGGTATGTCACCTCAAACTCTCTAAAGCACCACAGAACAAGTTTACGAACCGATTCTGTGATGAGATTTGCGTTGGATCTGTCGAAGAGACCGATAAAAGTGAACGACTTGAGAAAGCGAACAAGGCACTGGAGAATCACAAAGAGGAAATGAAGCCAAGAAGTGACAAAGGAAAGGCGTACAAAAAGTGGTGGAAAGAGGATGAGGTCTGTAATTTTTATAAAGGTCTTATGGCATGTGGAGTGGACTTCTCTCTCTTGGAGGCGTACTTCAACTACACAAGAACAAGAACTCAACTTAAAAACAAGTACAAAGTCGAGGCAAAGATTCGACCAGATTTGATCGAGAAAGTCACAAATTTTAGAGGACAAATCGACGATGAGGATTTTAAAAGAATTATGGGGTCGATTGGGGCTAATTCACTTTGAGACGCAGATTGGAAAAGAAATGCGTTGTGTGAGTAATTCATTGTGTTTATATCGTTTTGAGGTGTCATCTTTTTTTTATCGGCTTTGAGTTCTTCACTTTTTCTCAAAATTCGTCACTTTTTTTTAAAACACAATTGTTGATTTGATAGGTTTATTAGTAATTAACTATATTTGAATTAATTGTAAAATAAACTATTAATAATAAATATTATTATTATTAATTATAATATAAATATATTAGATGATTTGAAAGAGTTGAGGTTTTGTTTTTTAATCAAATAAAAATCTGTGTATGATTTTTCGTTTTAAGAAAAGTGATAATTTTGATGTTGAAATGATGTTAAATTGATTGAACGGGATTTTAGTTTGACAAAATGATTAATTTTTCAATGTTTGAACAATCATGTAATTATTTTTCGTTTATGAAAATGTCAATAAACACTGTACTTTGTTTAATAACAAATATCCTTAAATATAGAGTTTAAATACTTAATTTATGTTATTATTACGAATCACATTTAGTGATTCGTAATAATCACAATAATAAAAATAAAAACTATTGAAAAAGATTTGGAAGTTAAACAAAACGCTTTCAATATAAATAAAAAGTAGAAACTCCTATATTCCATATGTCACAAACATACTTCGACCCACTCACGATTACAGAGGAACAGTTTAAAGTGTTAATAACAAACAAAGAATCAAACAAAGAAATTATCGACTCAATTCTTGAAACAAGAAAAAGTTTCATTGAAAACCTCCAGAACGTCATTTCTCCTTCAGAGAAAAAAGAACCAGAAAGTATCAAAGAAGTATGATACTTCTTGTTTCTTTTGAAAGTTTTAAACTTATAATAAATACTAATTTGATTGTTTTGATTTATTTTATTACAAAATGGTTTATTTTGTAATAATTAAATAATATATTAATCAAAGCCAAAATTTAAGAGTGTTAACGTGATAGACCACTTTTATGTGGATGGCTTTAAAAATCTTACACATTTTTGTTGTAATTGATATAAAATTTGCCTAAGAGTTTAGAAAAAAATACGTTTTTTGGACCGAATTCATAAAAAACCGATTTTTTTGAAAGTTAAAACAGAAAAATCAAATTTTATTTTTAGTAAAAGTCATCTTTTACTTTTACCATTTCAATTAATTTGCCGCAAAAAAAAATATTTTTGGTAAAAATTTTAAGACTAAAGTTTTTTTATTAATTAACTTTAGTTTATTTAATTAATTGTATAAACTATATTTAATCAAAAAAATTATTGAAATTGAAAAATTTGAAAAATAACAAATAATTTGTCATAAAATACTATGGCATAGTTTACTGTGGATAAGCTGAAAAGGTGTGGATAGTAAATATAGATAGACAATCTTTATTATTACATGTTAGATGTAATGAGTAACATGACTTGTATTTTTTGATGGTTTTTGTTCGTATTTGCCGTATAATTCTATTCTAATTAACTTGTGTTGTTATGATTTTTTTTAATAACATAAAAAATAACTTATGGTAACAATGTGGTAATTTGCCATTTAACTTTTTAACGTTTTTATAGTAAAAATTACATTTTATTTAACTATGTTAATAGAATTTGTTTTGTGATTATTCTGTCATTTTTATGTTCATAAATAATGTACTATTGTAATATAATTTATTGTTATTAATTAATAGTTTAGTTTAGACATAAAACCTCAATGTTTAACATTTTCAACAAAACCAGAATATAATTTAGGATGTAATACCCGTCTTTATACGTATAATTTGCGCCAACTAAAAGAACTTTATTTAACAAATTTCAATTTTCAAATATTATTATTAAAATAATAAACTAATGGAGTGTTTATATAAATTACAATACTATTAGTAAAAAGTGATAATAAATGCAATTTTGAGCCACGATAAACAAAAAAAATAATATAATTGTTAATTGATACTAAAATTAAATATTTTATAATGCAAAAAACGGGAATTTTCCCAAATTATAATCACATAAATCACTTTTGAAATGTTTTTTCAATTAAAAAAAACGAAAAAAATAGTGTTACATGTATCAAATAAACGGGATAATACACGTAAATTTTGTTAATTATTTTATTTGTTCATTTTGATCTATTCTTATTTTACCACTCCACAAAAAGGCTGAAAATAGCGTTTTTTTTTACTATGAAATTATTGCGAAACTTGGAAATACTCTTTATGGGGGTATTCATGTTTGTGTATCATTTTTGTCCCATAAATGATTATAAGTAACAATTATTAATTTTAAAAATCATAACATATGGTTTAAAACGAATATTTGGGTTTTTTCGACAAAAAAATAAGAGGCTATCCACACAAAATATTCCAATCCACAAAGATTCACAATTTCTGTGTGGATACGCCCTATCACGTTAACACTCTTTAAAAGAGTCATAAAGTAATTCAACAAACGTTGTTTATTAAGAAATTATTATTTTATTATAAAATCATACAGTAGAAATTCTATCGGTGTGGTTTTGACCAATCAAAAGTGACCTACACACCGATATAATATAATGATTTCCCACATATTTGGCACCAAAACCCGCAAAAATAATGTCCATTGCAAATTTGTTTTTATTTAAAAAGAGTAAAGACTTGGTAATAAAAACTTAAAAAGAGAAAAATTATCAAACAAAAATCAATTCAAAAAAGATAAGAAAAGAAAAGCAGAAAATGCTCCTCTCAAAATATTAAACTTTAAATGATAATAAAAAATGCACCGACTACCACACACCAATCACAAGAGAACGCTTGTGATTGGTGTGATGACAGAATTGATACCACAAAACTTATTAATTTCAGATATTAAATTAATAAGTTAATTAAGGAAGTCACAGATATTTTCGACACATGCAGACAATAAGCCTGGCGTGCTCATCCAAGTCTTTGAGGGTGAGGCATCTATGACATCACACTGCAACCTGCTTGGAAAGTTTGGGTTGTTTGGTATCTTATTAGCACCACATGGAGTCTCACAGTTGAAGTCACGTTTGACACAAATGCAAATGGGATATTAAATGTGTCGGCTGAAAACGAGACAACAGGAAAGAAGATTCTCAAAGGCACAAGTGGACAAGATGGTTGCAGACGCAAAGAAGTTCAAGGCGGAGGACGGCAAGATGATAACTTTTGAGGCTAAAAATCGACACTCATTTTATGCTACCGTGTAATAACACGGTGAACAAGCAAATTTTTTCAAGGTTATCAACAAAAGACAAAGAAGCAATTGAAGCAATTATCAAGGTACACTCGAGTTGTAAATTGACAAGAATCCGCACCAAAAGTCCACGTGTTTATACAAAAACACAATGCGTTGTTCTTATTCTAAACAATTTAAAAAAATTCACAATATTATTTTATGTTTACACGTGTCGCGTTTTTTTTTCAAAAAAAAACAAAAAATACATTTTGTCATTTTTCTTGATTGTGGATAGTTTTACAAATTTCATCAATTTTTAGTTTATTTGCCAGAAATTAAAAAAGAAAAGAAAAAAAAATTTACACACCTTGGGAAAACCATTTTCATGACTCCACACACCGATAGAATTTATACTGTATATTATTTATTATCTTTCACAACAATTTTCCAGAAGTTACAATAATACACAGAAACAAAAAACATTTTATATAACATTTTTGATTGTTTTCGAAATAAAAAAATAAACGAAATTAAAAATATAATTAAATCAATATGTATAACATATTACATAAATTATTGTATTTATAATTATCGATATTTAATTATATAAAATAACGATGGATATAAGCAGAGGTTTCCAAAATCACAATCCTAATTACCCACTTCACCATTTCATAACCAAAATGTTCATTTTTTCTTATAAATTCGTACGTTATAATACCACATTTTCGGCAATAATTATTTTGGAAACCTCTGGATATACAGGTGAGGTACTAACCTGTCAACCAGAACTAACCTGTCAGCCATTTTCCTTTAGGAAGCCTAAAACCCGGATTAGTATGTTTTTTATGGCATTTGTTTTTTGAGATTTCATCTCAAAAATGAAACCTGTCAGCTTTTTTGGTATTTTTGGTATTTTTGGGTTTTGTAAAAAAGTAAAACTAAAAAAGAAAAACGATGAGAGTAAAAGACATCTTAATTGTGATGTTCTTCATCAACGCTTTGGTCATCGAGGACCAGCCTCAGCTGAAGCTGATGGGTGGGATGCTGGGACAACATTCTGCCACGCTGTTGCAATTCACTATGTGGGAAGAATTGAGGAGAAAAAAGGTTTGTCTTTTTTGAGAATACCCCAGTGTTTCGAATGGGGTTCCGAGTGTCACATAATTAACAGCGAAGGTGGGTTGGAAACTGGGGGTTCCAGAACCGTCAGGTTGAAAAGAATCCAACCGGGGCGGTCGCAATTCTACTTGTTGAGTATTATGGATGGAAGTCTCTTGACCGGCGTTGGAAATGCTGTTGGTGTCCATTCTTCTGTTATTGCTTGGAGCTCTTCCTCTACGACTTGTTCTTCTTCCTCTTTGCTCGTTTTGTTGGGAACTTCCTGGGATGTTTTGAATTGGGGTTATGGGGCAATCGGGTTGGACCACTGTTACATTAACACCATCCATCCTTTCGAACCACCTCCTTGAAAACGTGATATCGTCACCATGCTTGCTGGAAACAAAGTATCTCCTTTTGTCTTGATCCAGATAAAACTTAACTGGTTCCAAAGACTTCTCACTTGGGTTGTACCTTTCTTTAAACTCTGTCAGTTTCTGGATCTCGTTCTGTATCAGGATTACACTCTGTCTCATTTCTTCGGAACAACAAATGTTCTCTATTGCTTCGACACCTTTTGTGATCGTCGCAACCAGAGTCGACAAAAGGTTGGGAACTTCAACAACCTTTTCATCGACAGTCCCAATGAGAACGGGTTCATTCGGAATTTCCGACATTTCCAGAATGTCCGTTCTTGTCGCGATGGAAGTATATTCTTTTACAAACCGCGCAGCTCGATTCGGGTCAATTCTTATTCGTTTGATACCATCTACCTCTCTGACGACAATCCCACTTCTCTCAAATGAAACCACCACTGTTCCAATGGTTGAGCGATCACTCAGAGTCTTGAGAAGTGAGGAGATTTTGAGGCTGATTTGCCTTCCGTTTGGAGATCTTTTGTTTCCATTAAGGACTTTGTTGATTGCTTCATCTTCCATTGCAAACGACTTCATAATCTCTACGTCCTCTGGATCTTCGATGAATTCATTGAAGGCGTCGTTGACTTCCTGGTCGGACTCATCTTCTTGTTCAACTTCTGAAAACATAGTGGTGATTTCTTTGGTGGGAGCGCTCTTTCGAACAAGTGACTTTGCTGCGTTTGAGTGTTTTTTGACTGCTCCAAAAAAACACAGATCGAGTGGTTGAGTGAGGTGACTTGAATGGGGGCAGTATGTGTGCAATTTGATCTGGTTTGCTTCGAGCCATCCAAGAAGCTCCTCGTCAAGATGTCCCGAAAAGTTGTCCATTGTGATAAGTCCCCAACTACCATCAAGACCAAGTTCTGTTCTCTTTTTGACGATCACTTTGATGATCTGCGCCATCCAATGCTTGAAGATATATTTGTTGACGAACCCGTTGTTTGTGTAATAGACGAAACAGTCGGGGAACTTCTCTTTGGCTTCGCAAAAGAACTGTTTTTGGTTGATGACAATGCCGAAAGGCAACGTTGTTCCATCCGCACAAATTCCAACTATCGCCGTGGAATGTTTACTTGACCTGCTACAACCGTGCTTTGGGGTTGTCTTGTCCTCATTACTCTGGAAGATGTATAGATTCTTTCTGTCTGCCCAATCGTTGCTTCCCATTTCATCGATGTTTACACATAGGGCTGCTGGTATATTGTCAAACTTTTTGAGCTCTTTGAAGTTATCAACAATGTTCTCTGGATTGATGGAGATTCTGTCT
Organism: Entamoeba invadens IP1; assembly: GCF_000330505.1. NCBI lineage: Eukaryota > Evosea > Mastigamoebida > Endamoebidae > Entamoeba > Entamoeba invadens. The sequence continues at coordinate 947,902 of NW_004443648.1, read as the reverse complement.
AGATCTTCTGCGGTTGCTTTCTTGAGACCAATCTTCAACTTCTTCATGTGTTTAATGAGACCCCGTCGCGATATTTCAATGTCGGGTACTTTTTGACTCAGGTACCGAAGAATTCCAGTGACAGTACATGCAATTCCCTTTCGTTTACAAGTGACAAGCCACTTGTCGATTTTGTTATCAACATCTTTGGAGATTTTTGGAGGTTTGCCGTTCTTCAATTCTCCGATTTTTTTTCTGGTGTGGGTGTCTATCGTGGATTTTGAAGCACCATAAAGCATCTGGATAGTTCTTGTTGAGTGATGAAGTTTGTAATGCAAATAATGGATTTGTTCACGCATGGAAGTCTCCTTCAAAAATGTCTCATCCTACCAAGCTTGTTCAAGAGCCTGTTCAACAAGAAGAAGTCTCTTTGGAGAGATACCATTCTCTTTTGATTTCTGGACATTTTGACGCATACTGTTTTGTGAAAGAGAAGGTTTCTTCAACTGTTTTGTTTCTTTTGTCTCTTTTGGAATTTCAGTGTTGTGATCAGCGACAACGCGATTTTGAGGATTAGGGAAGCAGGACATCAGATTCAGTGATGAAAAACTTGGCAACATGAAAAGGATGTTTAAAGTTATGAACGATTTAAAACCTAAAAGAAAATTGTTTAAATGAAAATAATGGATTGTTTTGTGCAAAAATTGGGGTTTGGGGGGATTTGAATATCTTCCACTTTAACTTTTTGGTAAAGACTTTGAAATTGATTCAATACGAGAAGACATTTTCTAAAAAAATCAAGAAAATATAACCAAGTAAAAAAGAAAATGTTTTATAAAACGATGACTCTTTTTGGTGAAATGAGGACAAATTTTGGAAATTTTTGAAGTTTTTTTCGGCTTTTTTTTCGTTTTTGAAATTCGAAGAAAACATCTCATTCGTTCATTGCTTTTTGTTATTGATTTTGTTGAACTTGAATAATCTAAAAAAGACAAATTAATGGTTAAAATACCATAAATTGAATTTAAAAAATGGCTGACAGGTTAGTTCCGGTTGACAGGTTATTACTCCAACTGTAAGCCATATCTATAGATATTTATATTAAATATTTTAATTATAAATGAAAGTAATTAGTTATTAAAATAGTGATTATATTTCAACATTTTCAGCATTTTAAGCTAAACACAACTATATAAACATCAATATAAAGATTATTGACGTTTTATTATGAGTTTAAAATTCAACTAAAACTCTTTCGACAACCCTGTATTAACCAAGAAATATTACATTATACTATAATAAATAATAAATACTATTATAATTAATAATAGAATGTATTGGGGATCAAGTTGTGTTCCCGCCAATTTTGCTGTTCTACCTTTGAAATAATCCGAATCTATATTAACAATTTCAAATTTACTTTGCTTTTGATTTAAGGCAATTTCTCCTTCAGCTTCTTTGAATACCATCTTTTTCATACAACTTCATCCACGTGTACAGTCTTGTTATAAAATTTCCGTATCAATGAATCAAAAAGTCTTTTATAAATAAATATAACTAATCCTACAAAACAGTAAGAAGAAGCCCTAATACTCGTTGATTTTACTCGCTTTTTATTTTCAAAAAGACAAAACGTTCATTGGATATGGAGCTGTTCCCATTCATCTCAAAAAAACAACCATGGAAAGTTATCGTGCCATCCAGACATACGCGATGGTCCAGTGGGTTAACCACGAACAATCAACAACTTTCACGGACTTCTCGTCGTTGACCCCGGAGCTTTTACTCCGATTTTTAGAAAAGATCTCCGCAACAAAGTGTCACGTTCCTTTCCCCAAAATGCAGCGGACGCCCTTCCAGCGTCTCGAGACGTCCAACGCTCTGCTTCAATTTTCAAAAGAGCTTGGCCTTTTTTTGACGTGTTCTGCAGAAGATATTAATAAGAAGGACGAGAAAACCCTTCTCACCTTTTTCACGACCGCCGCTCAGAAGTTTTTGGGGCTGCGAAGAAACGCGATGAGCGACGTCATCGAATGGGTTGAAAGCGTAACTGGATGGCGATGCCAGAACTTTTTGAATGAATGGAGTGATGGAATGGTTGTGATGTTGATAGCGGGAGAGAACAATCCGTTGTTCACCCTTGAAACGATCGGCGTCGTGAAGGTCTTCACGAAGGTCGAGAACGTCGGCGTCGATGAATTGACCACTATGATGCTTGCAAAGAGGATGTTTGAAATGAAAAACGAGATCACTGCTTTCCGCCAAGCTTCTCAGATTGACTTTGACGCACTGAGATTGAAATTTGACAAAGAAAGAGATCTTTTGATGAAAGACGAGATTTTGGGAATACGAAAACCACGGAAAAGCTTGTGTATAGTCCAATCACCATTGAGAAAATCAAAACGAGGAAGTGGACTGAGAGAAGAAAAATTGAATTCGGAAAAACGTGAAAGTCTCAAAAATACGTTAAAAATTGAAAACACAATTAAAAACGAAAATGAAGAAAATGAATTTGATTTGAATTTCGACGCTCAAACAGTTTCTATTGAAGTCTCGATAAAAAATGGAAGGAGATTTGAAGAAATAAAAAATATTAACAAAAACGAAATTAATCAAAAAACAATCAAAAAAGACGAAGTAAAAATTGAGAACGAAAAGATTGAACAAGACAGAATGACAGAAAAGAAGAGCTCCGATGATGATGAATTTCCAATCACTGTTTACCAGGCACATAAAGACGGGGTTCAAGAAAAGAACAAAGAACCGGTTACTCAGAAAAAGGAAACCAACCAAGTTGAAACAGAACCAAAAATTGAGAATAAACAAGAAATAACAAATGAAGTTGCAATGAAATTGCCACAACCATTAACTATCGAGAAACACGACTTATTAATTCCACAAAAAGAAATTCAAGAAGAAAATAACAAAGGTGTCGATTCAAAGAAGATAAATGAAGTAAACCATTGTGTGCCTCCAGAATTGTTTTTAAAACAAACACAAAACAGTGCTGCTGAAGAAACGGAGAACGAAGAAAAGAAACCTGAAAACACAACCCCGCCACTATGTATCAAACCCAGTGGTTCGCCTCTTCTTGAGGAACAAAAGGTCGAAGAGTTAGTTGAAACAAAATCACAAGAAGAAGTTACTGAAGTCGAGAATAAAGTCGACGATCTTTTGCCAAAAAATCACAACAAAAGCATTTTGAACCAAAACGAAAAGGTTGAAATAAAAATTCAAGAAACTGTAGTGTCTCCGCAACTTAAAGTTGTGGAATTGGAGCAATCCAAACCGGAGATTAAACCTCCAGAAAGTCCCAATAGTGAAGAAGAGTTCCAAATTGAGAAAATTAAAGAACAGTTAAGCAAAATGGAAAAACTGATTTTTGAAAAGAATGAATTGAGTATTTTGATAATCGAAACCGCCCAACAACTCGACCAATGCAAAAAGCACAGAGTTGAATTGGAGATGGAGCGTCTCGGCATAGAAAAGGTGAAGACTGAAAAGCGGCGTATGACAGAGGAAAATATCAGAAACCAAACGAAGGGAGACCAACAAGATTTGGATTCTCAAAATGACAACACCAAGACATTAGAAAATTCAAACCAGACCACACCAATCCAAACTCAAATCGATGCTGAGAAACAATACCAAGAAAAAATAAACCAGTTTATGGTTGCAAAACAAAAGGCAGAACCTATTAGTGAGGGAGGAATTTTGGTGGTCGGAAAAAGTTGTTCAAAGCAAGAAAACCAACGTCTTGAGTTGATACAAATTCGCTTAGCAAAGGAAATGTACGATAGAAAGCAACGAGAAAAAAACGAGAGTAACAAGACACCAAAAATTGAAAGTGATGAGGACAACATTCAATGTGTATTAGGGTCTAATGTAATCAACCAAAAAGAGGAAAAGACACCAGTGGAAGATCAAAATAACATCCAGAACAATTTTGTCGAGGTCGAAGCGTCAAAAGATAACAAAATTCAAAGCATTGATTTATCTACCAACTCTCAAAGTTCTCATGATGAAAAAGAAGATAAAACAGACGACAACCAAATTAAAACGCCAGAACTCGAAGTCTCAAATGGTTTAAAACCTTTACAGAAGGTCGCCAAAAATGACGAAAGACAAGAAGAAAGTGTTGCACCAACAAAAGACACGAATGAAAAACACGGCCGATTGAATTTATCAAGCGAAAGTATCTCGACAGACATGTCGTCGTCTCCTGTTATCTCCACGCCGCGCTATGGAAAGGACTTTTTGTTCCAGCCCAAGGAGGGTACAACTTCTACAATTGGAACTCCGGCCAAAAATCTTCAATTGTCAGAAAAAATCGAATCACCAAAGGAAGACGATGAAACGGAAGAGCAAAAGCGAATTCGTGCCCGAGAGAAAATGGAGAAAGAGCGACTTGCGAAGTTGGCGCAAGCCAAAAAGAAGAAGCACGACACAATAGACCAAGAGAAAACGAAAAACGTTCCGTTTGTGTTGGATGGAGAGAACATTGTTCGGAGTTCTTCGGATGTGATTTTGGACTATTTCAAAGAGACCTTATGTGAATGGGTTGGCAAGAGAAATTTTAACGTTATATTGGACGAGAAGTTTGCAAATTTGACAACTAATCGTATAAATGAGACGATCTGTTTGAAAGGGAATTTGATGATAATAGCTATAACAACAAGTGGGTTTGTGTTTGGTTCGTATAACAGCATGACTTTTCCGATAGCACCGAAGAAGAGATACTCGTATTTGAACAACGACCAGAACTTTTTCATATTCTCGTTGTTCAACAGAAACCACGACGAGCCACAACGATTCAAGAGGAAAAAGAACGGGAAAACCGTTTGTGTGTGGAGCGAGGGCGACAAGAAGACGATGTTCTCCGTGAAGCGGTTTTATCGGATCCACAAAACGGGGCGGTCTGAAATTTTGAAGAAGTTTGTTCTGGAATACCAAAACGTCCCAGAAACAAAACACCTCTATTTCACTGGAGAAGGTACTTTTGACTTATCGCGGTTGGTTGTCTTGAGATGGGAGTGAGTATCCCATCTCAAGACTCCTTCTGTATTTTTGTGTTCGTTAATATATTGTTTTTGTAGTTAAAATATAGTACCATTTATTATACTTTATAATAAGAAGAATTATACAAAATAACACAAATGAAATTAATGTTTTTATGGTGCAAGAAATCATGATTTTTGGCAAATAATTTGTTTGTGTTGCAAATATGTTGTTTCTTAGTAAAAACTCGAACAGAAATTATAAAGAAAAGTTGTCATTACAAAAAAAAAAGAATAAGAAACGGCCAAAATCGAGCGAACAAAAAAATATAGATGAGTGACGGGATCAGATGGTTCAACGGGAAAATGGTGTTGTCGTTGGAGCAGTTGGACATGAAGAAGAACGACCCGATGCGGTTCAAGCAAATGTATACGCCACACCTTCTTGAAGAAGAAACTCGCGCAAAAGAGAAGGCCGAGAGAAAATCGACGCAACACTCGCGAAGGAGTGAAGGTACGAAGCCGCGCCGGTCGTCCGACCCACACGTCCAGGGTGAGAAGCGTACTTCAGTCAAAGCCGTTGTCTCTCCTAAAGTTGTAAACAAACAATTATCTGATGAGGAAAAGCTTCAGATGCTCAAGCGTGGTAAAAGGGTAGCTGATCCACTTGTAATCGCAAATGCTTTAGCGAAGATGGAGAGAGAAAAGAAAGAGGCGAAAACGCGTGAAGGTCCAACTAAAAAAAGTTTGACGATGAAGCGCAAAACAGCGCAAGCAGACGGCGAGGAGATTTCATTCAAATCAGCACCAACAAAGAAACCATCTGCGCCTCTTATTCGACAAAGCAAACCCCCCGAGAGGTATGAGAGTTACACTAAAAGTAGTTATGGAGGGGCGTCTAGTTACACGAACACTTACGCTGATAATGACAATTATGACGATCATTATAATGATAATTCCAACGATGGGGGAAGCGAAGAGGATTTGGGATATGCGCAGTTGTTGAATGAAGAAGCGGAGAGTGATCGTATTGGGAGAAGGGAAGATGAGGAAGAATTGAAGAAAGCGAAGTCGAGTGGGAAGAGGTATATTGATGACGAGGACGACTTTTAAGTCTGCGAGTCTTTTTGGTGTATCAAATAAATAAGTCGTCGGTGTTTAGTTTCCAACGATTCTATATTTGGAGTCGGAGTTCTTTTTCATTCTCTTTTTCTTCAGCTTTTTTCTTCACTTTTTGTGTTCTCAAACACTGACTTGGGACTGAAAATAATAATCAAAGGAAACGGAATGGAGAGGGAGAGGAAACTTATCACAATGGTAGTGACTAAAACATTCAACCATATGTACATTGCAAATGAAAAGTCAGATGAGGTGTTTGAGGAACTCACAAAAATCTTGGTGATGGTAAGTCACCCACAAACACTGGAATATTGTTCGAGGTTTGTGATATACCAAAGGTCGGTACCTCTTCTTAACTTTTTAATTGAAATATTAGAAGAGAAATATCCACTTGAAGTGTATCTGGACTTCATTTACTGCGGGTTTATTACGATCAAAATGCCGTTTGACGAGTTCATCAAATTTGCGGTGAAAATTGAAAGGAAACTTCAAGATGTGAAGAGTAAGGAATTGGACATTGAACACTCTTTAGTGTTCGACATTTTTATGGCACACAAAACACTTCTGAAAGTCACTAATTCGATTTCTAAGAACGAAAATTTACAAGTGGTGGAGGAGATGCATCAAGCAGTAGCGTCATTGCGAAATTTATCTTCGTCTGCACAACTTCCATCTCCCAATTCACTCAATTACATCTACCAATTTGAAGGGTATGAAAAGTCACTTTCTACTTTTGGTTTTCTGTGTTTCAAAGAGCGCCTTGCGTTATTAAACGACGAGAAATTCTATTTGGAAATTCTTCACTTTATTGAAGCTCTTGTGGAGGCAATCAGCACACTCTTTCAGATCTCCCCACAAGTTCTAAGAACAGAGAATAACGAAAAACCACGGTTTGGGCCTAAAGAACAGACAAATATCGACGTGAAGTCGGTAGGGAAAACCGTTGTCCAACTCTCTGCGGTGTTAATGTTCCATAATCTCTACCACACAAAGATCACACAAGTTTTGAGAACAAATGCAAAGGTTCTTCGAGTGCAACCGGAAGAGATGATTAATGTGATATACAAAATTGCGTATTCCTTATACCGAAGCGAGAATTACTACGGCGCGATTAATACACTTAATGTGTTCTTTACAGTCAAGAAAAGTATCTTCCCGACTTTCACTCATAAACTCATTGAAGACTCAGAAAAGATGGTGTTAATGAGTTCAAGGAATGTGGGAAGTGAGTCGCCACAAATGATCATTTCACAGTTTTTCAATATTGAAAGTCCGACGTTTCAAGACAAAGTCTTTGTGTTTGAGAGCATCAGAGACTCTTTCAAAACTCAGAAGAACAGTAAAACAGTTTTGGAATTGGTGAACGTCATTGTTTCAACACTGGAAGACTTGAAAGAGAATCAAACGAAACGAGTGCATCTCTTTATCTCCGAAATGATGATTTATTTGTTACTTGGACAGCTCAGGATCACTACCATTGAAGAGAATGAAAGACTTGGAATAACAACTTTCTGTGAATTAGAGCAGCAAAGCTTTAAAAAGGACAATCAAGGGTTCCAAGACATTCGACTACAAGTCTTCAAAGCTATTCTCTCACAAGACTACAATGGAATAGGAAAGTTAATTGACGAGATCAAAACACGAGAAAGAAGTAACGAATTTTTGAAGACAAGTCCAATTGATGTCAACACACTCATTGCAGTTGCGTTCTATTTCAGGTTCATCATTTTCACACAGAAAGATGGAACGAATGAGGCGCAAATATTGGACTTAATGAAAGGGTTGAGTTATATAGAAGTGATAGACAACGGGTATAAAGGGACAAAGGAATACAAACAACGAGGAAATATGGTTGTATATGTCTTGACTAAATATGTTGGGATGTTTTGTTTATATGGCGACTTGACAAGTTGGATCAAGTCTGTGGACATGCTACGAAGACTCATTTTAGAAGCTCCACTGAGTGATGAAGAGTGCATTGAATGCGAGTTTGAATCCCTTCGGTGTTATATTGAAATGGGATATACTGATTTTACCAAACGAGTGATCACTGAAATTGAAAGGAAAATCCAAACACTTCCGAATGGAGAAGAGAAGGAGTTAACTACAATCGAATTTTTATTATTCAAGGCGTCTTTTTTACTTAAAACAGTTTCGAGGAATGACACGGACTTCGAGAGTTTGATCGACACAATTGCGGAGGCAATTTCTTTGTATGAGACGCAAAAACGGAGTTCATCGACGTTTGAAATAACGCTACTGAAAGGGCGATTTCTCGACATTCAATCGGGATACAACGAACGGATTGGAGAGTTCAATTTGTCGTTTGACCAACGCAAAAGTGGGATAGAAACGCGTTCAAAACTGATTGAAAAAATCGAGAAGAATGAACCAATCAAAATGAAACGGTTGTTTTCCTCCAATGTTCTGACATTCCTCACCGACATGATCAACTCGTATATCCACTTTGGGTGGCTTACTGAAGTTCTCAACAATTATTTGGATTCCTTGAAATGCTACAACTTCTGTTTTAAACTTTGCCAGCTATTCTGTTCATATGGCCGACAAATAGAGATTCAAGGAGAAATTGGAGAGCTTGAAATGAAGTGTGGGAACTACGAGAAGTCGATTGAAGCATTTACTTTTGTCGACCAAATATCGAGTTCCATCAAAAGGTATGTGTCTGTTAAAAGGCAACTCATTATGATATTCATGCGCCTCGGCGATTTATATAACAAGACGGGAGAGCTTTCAAAGGCACTTGAATATTATCAACTGTCCAAGAAATTGGTTGAAGAAGTCATTCAAAGTGACAAAATTGAGCCGCTCAAAATAGAAGTTGGCGACTCGACGAATCGTGAATTCAATGTGAGACAATCGCTTGATGGGAAGATGCCCAAAAATTACGAGAACATGGAGAGCTCGATATTTTATGATAAACCAAAGAAGTTGAAGCGATTAAGTGAAGTGAAACGTAAGACGGAAATTAAGCGCGAGATAGTCCACCGTAAAACTAGTAAGACAAAAGAGGTGTATTACGCCATTAAAGGGCGGATTGATTATAAAATTCTGAAGCTCACACAACAAGCGGAGAGAGGGGAGAAGGTGATTGAAATGTTTTATAAATTACTTGAAACCGATGAAATCAGTGGGATCACTCGTGTGTGCATTTTGAATGAGATTGGTCGGCGAGAAATTGATAACGACCGGAAAGACATTGCAATCGAAGTACTAGATGAAGCACTCACAAGTGGGAGTGAGTATGGTATTCCAATTCTTCTTCACAAGATATACCATAACATGATTTGTTGTGTCGAAGATGAACCCCTTCGTGGGTATGCCAATTTGAAATCGATTGGGTTATCGTATCGATTACGATTTCCTGTGGAAAATGAGGGGCAAGACTTACACGACATTTTGAAAAGTGTTTCGAGTAGAATGTGTCTTGTATGTATCTCCAGTGAAAATGAAAAGAATGAAATTGCGATCAGTCATTTGAGTCTGAATTACTGCGTCACAGTCATTAAGAAGACAAGTCGTGGTCTTATCAATGACACTACAAAAAGAATCAACGAAATTGAAGGGGAAATCAGAGACGCGTTTGGTGGTGTCAGTGCGCACATGAAAGAGTGTGAGAAGAAAAGTCATTGGAACAAAGTGCATAGCATTGACCAAGAGATCGAAAGTGTCACTGAAACGATGAGTAAAGAGGTATTAGGGTATCTCCGTGTGTTACTCTTTCCCGTCGATTTTAAAGAAACTGAGGATGTGGATGTATTCCTCCGTTCGATCATACACGAGTCGATGAATTGTGACATCAAAAATAAGAGCTTATTCTATTCGATCATTCGTCATATCGATATTTTGTCGGACGAAGAGGTGTTTGATGGGGTTGAGGATGTCACTGGGAAGTTGGTTGGACCAATTGAAGGGGAGCTTCTCTTGCACCGTCTTCGTCAGATCAAGTTACAAGAAGTCGAAGACAAGCCTGTGCATGTTGTGTTGATATTAGACAAACAGTTCCACAGATTGCCATGGGAGGCGATGAAAGATGTGCAAGATGTTATGTACTCCAGACTTCCCTCTTTTGAACCGTTCAACACTATTAACAAGAGTGATGACAATATGTTTTATATCGACAAAAAGAAGGGCTTCTATGTACTCAACCCAACACAAGACCTAGTAAGGACTGTCGAACGTGTTGGACCCGTTCTCAATAGTATGGGGTGGAAAGGCATTACCAATAGTATACCCGACGCTGATGTGTTTTTGAAAGCACTTGAGGAGAATGATATACTCATGTACTGTGGTCACGGAAGTGGTGAGCAGTTTGTTCCTGGTCGTCGCATTCGGAAATTGAAACGGTGTTCCGTCTCTATGATGATGGGGTGTAAATCGGTTCGAATGGAGCAAAGAGGTGAGTTTGATCCCAGTGGTGTTCCTATCGATTATTTAGTTGCTGGCTCTCCAATGTGTTGTGGGAACTTGTGGAGTGTTCCTGATAACGATTTAGACACAATGACATTAGAGATTTTAGAATGGCTTAAAAGTGATCAAGAGGGGTATCTGATCGATGTAATCAACAAAGCCAAAAGAAAGTGTAAGAGTAAGTACTTTATGGGAGCTTCGATAGTGTGTTATGGGTTTCCCATTCTCAAGAAATCCAATTGATTGACTGTTCTATTGTGATGACAAAATTGGTATTACATATAGTATTTTTATAATAAAATAAACTAGATAAACTACCTCAAAAAAGGAAGAACACAATTAAAGATTCCAGTACTGATCGTTCTGGGCAGAGGTGTAAGGGAACTTGATCAAGTCGATACTGTGTTCTCCACAAATAGGACACTCTGCTGCATAACAGTTGAATTGTTCCTCCTCATCTTGTGCATTGATGATGAGTTGTGTGACATATCGAGCAAAGGCGGTTGGGTGTTGTTTGAATTCGTTTTTGATGCAAAGCAAGTGGAAGCAATGCGAACAGGGGAACATAGCCCCTCTTGATCCATCCAAGTTGAACTCTCCCTTCTTCTGTGGTATGATATGTTCTCCGCAGAAGTTGCATTTGAGTGCAGTCAGTTCAGTCTTATAGCACTTTTTATATCTCGCAGTGGTACTTTCAAATTTAGCACTCGAGCCACACATCCGCTCGACTTCATTCATCAAGTTTTTGTTCTTCTTGTCTTCCACTTCGATCGCGTTTTTAACAATTTCTTTGAACTCCCCCAAATTCCAATCGGACGGCAACAGTTGTAACAAGTCTTCCACGGGGATTTTGTTCTTCATAACTGTCTCATAGATAGCTTTCCGTTGTTCTGGGTCGCCCGACGTTTTCACGCCAGACAAATAGCCACTCATTGCTCTTAAATAATAATACCGCTTTTCATCTTCATTAGTAATGTTCCCCGGAAGCTTTAATAACAACGAGACATCCTCATCTTTCTGTTCTTTGTTGATAGTGTCATACTGGTTGATCAACACTATAGCATCTTCTATCGCACTTTCATATCTCTTTTTCTGTAAATTCATAAACAACGAAGTCCTATAAAACCGCTTGTCTTTCAGCGCGCGCATCCCACTCTCAAATTCGATTGAATCCCATCTCCCTTTCTCTTCTAAAAATCTTTTAACGTCCTCGTCTCGAACATTACTCAACGGATCAACATATCTCCAAAAGATGTAATTGACCACTGTCTTGTCATTCCCACTCTTCTTCCCTTTCTCTTTTCGTTCTAAAAGTTGTCTCGCAAAGTCAATGGAAAAGTCTTTGTCGTCGTTCATCAACAAACAACTGTAGAGAACTGGATATTCTTTACTCTCTTGATTCTCCAAGATCTCTAAGAAGTCGTTTGTGTTCTCAGAACCCAATTTCATGAACAAAACACCAAAGTACTTTTTCATTAGACTCTCCCCTACTATCCGTTCCTCTCGACTTTTCATTAACCCACGAATCACTTTCATCACTTCGGAATATTCCCCGCGCTCCATTAAATAACCAACTTTCCCTTCATAATCTTTCGAACACTCACAATACACATTAAAGACTTCTTCACTCCCACAACTGCGCACCATGTACCGCACTATTTTACTATTGATGATATCCTTCCCTTCAAAGTCTTTGGAAAACAACGACTTCATCTGCCCCATGATGTGCGGGACTTTTTCACTCACATTCAGCCGTTCAAGTAATATAGAGACACACCAACAGTATAACACAGCACACGATATTTTCGTGTTCTCTTGTTTCTCCTTCTTCGACTCTTCATTCAGTTGGTTAAGTAACGTCCCAAACAATTTGTTTCTATCAGAGATGTCTCGCAAAAGTTTCTTATTGAAAGGTTCGTCGTCTTTTCCGACGTTCTGTGCTATTGAAAATTTGTAGAGGGAGAAGCCCGTCGACACAAAGACGGTCTCTTCTTCTCCTCCCAAATCGGCACACAGTGATATAGCACCTCCTTCAAGTATTTCCTCGCACTTCTTTTCATTCAACAACGATTGACATTCAATATGGTCATTGTACAAATAGAACACATAATGTTGTGTTTGGCACGCAGCTACAATGTCCTTTATAATATCTTTCTTACTATTCTGTTGCAACTCGTTCCCAACGACCTCAAAAGTGATCATCGTCACGATATTAGAGCTCTCAGCTGGATTGACTTGATTTAATCCTTTCATCTTCCCAGACACCCACATCACTCGAATAATATTCTTTTCATATATATCACGCACCAATGAGAAATATCCAGTCTCAGGCTCTGTCTTCAACGGCATGATCAATATCGACTCGTCTTTAATGATATCCTTTTTAGTGTTCACCACTATCTTTTGTAAACAACTCGGTGAGGACGCCAAGATGATGGTCGACGTCGACGTCTCTATCCAATCAATCGCGTTGAATGGAGCTACATCCGCATTCATCTTTTTCTTGTTGACATACATCACCTCGCATGACGTCTTAATTCCAGATCCAGATGAGACGTCAATGTACAAGAGTAATATATTTCTATTCCCGGTGGCTACCATGACTTTCAAACGTTCTTCCGAACTTTCATTCCCATTAAATCTGATAGCCGTGAACACATATTTAGCATTGGAATCGGCTTGTTGTGGAATTTTGATCGGCACCACGTCGATGAGGTCTTTGTTCACATAAAAGAGCTTTCCGTCGAAAGTGGAGAGCAACATGTGTGTACCCGTCTTATCAATTGCGGCCTTAGTGATATGATTTGGGATGTTTCGAATGAGTATTGGTTTATAATTCATGAAGAAGTAGTGCTTCTCCTTTCCAATTAAAAGAACTCTCCCATTCGAACTTTGAATATTCTTCGCTACAATCCCTCGTGACGAAATATCAAAGGTCGATTTGTCCATCCAACTATCCTCCCACTCCTCTTCATTTTCTTGTGTGATCACATTCTTCTGTGTTTTGCGTTTGACTTCCACGGGGGATGAAAACCGTGGTCTGACGGGTTGTGGGGTCGATTGTGTCATCGAAAATGGTTTGTTTGTCATCCCTTCACCGCGTAATATTCTTGGACTTTTCATGTCTATACTTCTTCCCAATCCAGGGGAGGTTTGTTTGACGGCTGGTGGTAAGTCTGAAAATGGGTTAGAACCTTCGACCTGTGTTGTATCCAAAAATGGGTTAGTAGAATTCGTTTGTAATGGAGTAGTACCTTCTCCAAGAGCTGGAGGAGCGTCTGCAAATGGGTTAATACTTTCCGGTGTTTTTGATTTTTGAGTTTCTTGGAACACTTGAGGTGGTTTGGGTTGAGTTGATTCACCAAACGGGTTATATGATGTCGTATTGACTTGTGGTGCCTCATCACTGAATGGGTTAATGTTTTGTGCGCTCTTCACACTTTTAGTCGTTTGTGAACTTCGTGCTTCCGACGTGTTTTGTTGTTCACTTCCATCCGCAAATGGGTTAATATTATCAAGTGCTTGCACGTCTTCTTTTCTCATAATCGGACTTTTCGACACTGCAATTTGTGGTTTTGGAGTTTTCGACTTCGGTGGGACTTGTGGTTTCGCTGGCAAAGGTAATTGCGTTGCTGAAGTTGTTGTTGTCGATTCGCTAGCAAATGGATTTGTATTCGCTGAAGTTGTTGCCACGGGAGGAGGTGCATCAGCAAATGGGTTCGTATTTACGACCTCTGATGTTGTTTCGAAAGGGTTTGTTGATTTTGAGAGTGTAGGAGGTGGTGAACGTGGGGAAGTAAGAAATGGGTTAGGCGACCGAGTTTTTGGTGGTGGTGGATTAGAGACTGTATCTGCAAATGGGTTATAGTCTTCGACCACTTTTGAACTCATTTAAGTGTTAATTCCAAGTTCAAGTTTTTTTTTAGTGGAAGAGTTGTTTTTTCTTCCAAAGAAATGGATTATAATAAGACTTTTTAATCGTAACAAATTGGGTATTCAAATAATACTAGTAACATCAACATCATACATTTATAGTAAATTAATTATAAAATTATAGTTTATAGTTTGACGTTTTAGTTGTTCGATATAGTTATATCTATAGTATAATAATCATTTCAAGATCTTTCGGAAATTATTGAGATTAAACAACACATCGACAATGACAACAACGACCAAGCAATCAATCTTTCTTTTCTTTGTTTTCCGTGTCACCCACTGGTTGAACGACTTTTTCTTTTTTGTTCGCGTTGGTAGTTTTGAATTGGCTGAGATAGTCGATGTACCTATTTACGAAGACATCGAAATAGTAGTTCGCACCGTTCCAGACACAGAACACAAAACAGAACGTGATCCACATTTGGTGTGCAAATCTGTGTTTATACAAATAGAATTGTGGTAACGTTGTCATGAAATACATTCCAACTTGCACACAAGTCATCACAAACAGATATGAGAACTTCTCGGGGAAGAACTTCCTCATGTACACCAATATTTTGTGGGGTTTCTCCTCTACCAACCATCTCACACTTGTCATGTATCCCTCCTCATAGATCGTTTCTCTTTTAAACCCTTCTGTTATCACGAGGTACAGTGTTTGCCATATCGAGAAAAAGATTAAAGGGAAGACAAACCCATTCACAAAGTCGAGTTCTTGAGGAATAGGAATATCGCTCTTCCATCGAATACAATAGACAACCATCCCTGGTAACAAGTGGATAGTGATAGACGTCAGTTTCGTGAAGTCGTGGAAGACAAGTGCGTTATTCCACATTGGAATTGCAGTTAACAAAGGACCACCAACCACGACATAGAGTGTCGGGAATATCCAGGAAATGTCTTGTTTCAAATAAAACGCGCGAATCACTGTGATAATGAGCGTCGCGTTTGTGTAGTAACAGAAGTCCAACAAAAAGTAGTGCCATTTGTTCATTCGATACACTAAATACCTTGATGTGACGAGAGGGACAAACATACAGATATAGAACACGTGCATTAAGTCTGGGCGGACAAGCACGATATACTCTCCGATGAGCAATAAACAAACTCCAATAACAAAAGAAATTTTGTCGAGGAGTTTAATGTTACCAAGTTTGTACGAATGGATGTTATTGAGTTGTTCTTCTGTGAGTGAGGTTGTGGTTTCTGGCGTTGGTGAGGTGTCTTTGACGTCGCACATTGGTATGTTCTTT